>NC_057795.1:70840013-70919832 GCF_018294505.1 Triticum aestivum
CCATAATGCGTAAGAATGAAGCAGCATTAGACGCAGTAGCAACACATACGATACCCTTCACTAAGCTGAATGCACACCCTCGAGAGATTGCTGCCTCTTATATTTATACAACTGTGATGTTTCCAAAGGTAAAGCGTCAGATTGTCAAAGGGACAAATTGGCATGTCACGGACCAGGTAGCATGTGATGGTTTGGGCGTGTTTTGAGTTTCACACAAAGCCCCATATGATAAAGTCCCATATGGCAGGGATACTACAGAATTGCAAGGTAAGGAACGTAAGGATGTTGGGGACTTGCATGCAAAAAAAATGGATGCTGAGGATCCCAATGACTTGGAAGGTAAGGATGCTGAGGACTTGCATGCAAAAAACTTGGATGCTGAGGATCCCAATGACTTGGAAGGTAAGGATGCTGAGGACTTGCATGCAAAAAACTTGGATGCTGAGGATCCCAATGACTTGGAAGGCAAGGATGGTGTGGACTTGCATGCCAAAAACCTGGATGCTAAGGATCCAAATGACTTGGAAGGTAAGCACAGTGAGGGGTTGGATGCAAAAAAGTTGGATGCACAAGGCATGGATTCTAAGCCTGTGGATTTTATATATCATGTGACTTGTCTGTTTACAGGAGCAAGACTGGATGATGCAGCTTGTAAATGTAAAAATTTGGTGATGTCTACTACCCAACCTTCTTCTTGTAGACGTTGTTGGGCCTGCAAGTGCACAGGTTTGTAGGACAGTAGCAAATTTCCCTCAAGTGGATGACCTAAGGTTTATCAATCTGTGGGAGGCATAGGATGAAGATGGTCTCTCTCAAACAACCCTGCAACCAAATAACAAAGAGTCTCTTGTGTCCCCAACACACCCAATACAATGGTAAATTGTATAGGTGCACTAGTTCGGCGAAGAGATGGTGATACAAGTGCAAAATAGATAGTAGATATAGGTTTTTGTAATCTGAAATAATAAAAACAGCAAGGTAGCAAGCGATAAAAGTGAGTGTAAACAGTATTGCAATGATAGGAAACAAGGCCTAGGGTTCATACTTTCACTAGTGCAAGTTCTCTCAACAATAATAACATAGATAGATCATATAACAATCCCTCAACATGCAACAAAGAGTCACTCCAAAGACACTAATAGCAGAGAACAAACAAAGAGATTATGGTAGGGTACGAAACCACCTCAAAGTTATTCTTTCAGATCAATCTATTCAAGAATTCGTACTAGAATAACACCCTAAGACACAAATCAATCAAAACCCTAATGTCACCTAGATACTCCATTGTCAACTCAAGTATCCGCGGGCATGATTATACGATATGCATCACACAATCTCAGATTCATCTATTCAACCAACACAAAGTACTTCAAAGAGTGCCCCAAAGTCTCTACTAGAGAGTCAAGAATGTGTGCCAACCCCTATGAATAGGTTCATGGGCGGAACCCGCAAGTTGGTCACCAAAACATACATCAAGAGGCACATGATATCCCATTGTCACCATAGATAAGCACGGCAAGACATACATCAAGTGTTCTCATAAAAGACTCAATCCGATAAGATAACTTCAAAGGGAAAACTCAATTCATCACAAGAGAGTAGAGGGGGAGAAACATCATAAGATCCAACTACAATAGCAAAGCTCGGGATACATCAAGATCGTGCCATAGAGGGAACAAGAGAGAGAACACGAGAGAGAGAGAGAGATCAAACACATAGCTACTGGTACATACCCTCAGCCTCGAGGGTGAACTACTCCCTCCTCGTCATGGAGAGCGTCGGCATGATGAAGATGGCCACCGGTGAAGGATCCCGCCTCCGGCAGGGTGCCGTGAAGGGCTCCCGAGAGGGTTTTGGTGGCTACAGAGGCTTGCGGTGGCGGAACTCCCGATCTATCTTCATTTTCAATGGTTTTAGCGTACGTAGGCTTATATAGACGAAAGAAGTCGGTCAGGAGGTGCTCGAGGGGCCCACGAGATAGGGGGCGCGCCTAGTAGGGGGGGGCGCCCTCCTATCTCATGGCCTCCTTGAGGCTCTTCTAACATGAACTCCAAGTCTCCTAGGTGATATTCTTCCCAAAAATAACGCTGCCAAAGGTTTCATTCCGTTTGGACTCCGTTTGATATTCCTTTTCTTTGAAATACTGAAACAGGCAATAAAACAGCAATATGGTCTGGGCCTCCGGTTAATAGGTTAGTCCCAAAAGTAATATAAAAGTGTATAATAAAGCCCATAATCATTCAAAACAGATAATAAAATAGCATGAATGATTCATAAATTCTAGATACGTTGGAGACGTATCAAGCATCCCCAAGCTTAATTCCTACTCGTCCTCGAGTAGGTAAATGATAAAGAAACAATTTATGAAGTGTGAATGCTAGAGGTGCACAAGTTTGATCAATGATAATTTCAATCACCTTTACTAGCATGATAATATGTCATAATAGTAGTTCATCTCATAAAACTTTTCATGAACTAGTAACAAGCAATTCACATGTTAAAGCATAGGCCATAAACTTTCTTGAAAACTAGGAAACTTCATTCTTAGTCATCAAACAATTTCAATTCATCTTACTTTCAGGAAGAGTCTATGTCAGAGCTTTGATTTAGCAAACTTCACATACTCAACTATCATATAATCTTCTACAATTGCTAACACTCACGCAATACTTGTGGTTATGAAGTTTTAATCAGACACAGAGAAAGATTTGGGCTTACAATGTTGCCTCCAAACGTATTCACCTTTGGGTGATGTCAACAATAATAGTTCATGCTAACGTACATCCAATTGGATATATATATCTGGATCACCCCACCACGAAGTGCTTGCCAAAGGATAAAATGAAAAAGGGAAAAGTGAAGATCACCTTGACTCTTTCATAAAGTAAAATACATAAAGTAAAAGATAGGCCCTTCGCAGAGGAAAGCAGAGGTTGTCATGCACTTTTAGGGTTGGATACACAAAATCTTAATGCGAAAGAACGTCACTTTATATTGCCCCTTTTATATGGACCTTTATTATGCAGTCCGTTGCTTTTATTGCTTCCATAAAAATATCGTACAAAACTTATTTTCTCCGCACTAATAAGTCATGCATATTTAGAGAGCAATTTTTATTGCTTGCACCGATGACAACTTACTTGAAGGATCTTACTCAATCCATAGGTAGATATGGTGGACTCTCATGGCAAAACTGGGTTTAAGGATATTTGGAAGCACAAGTAGTATCTCTACTTGGTGCTAGGATTTTTTGGCTAGCATGAGGGGGAAAGGCAAGCTCAACATGTTTGAATGGTCCATGACAATATACTTTAACTGAGATGAGAGAAAACATAACCCATTAAGTTGTCTTCCTTGTCCAACATCAACTCTTTAGCATGTCATACTTAATGAGTGCTCACAATTATAAAAGATGTCTATGATAATATATTTATATGTGAAATCTCTCTTCCTTCAATATTCGTTCATGAATTGTTCAAATGACCAATACAATGCTTGCTAACCGTCAATAAATTTACAACCTCTACTTCTTAGATGTGAAGTCATTTCTACCCTGGGATAAGCAAATGAGGCATATATAATTTCAGATTTATGACAATCAACTCATTCAACAATTTACTCATAGGATATAAGTGAAGCACACGAGTAAATGAAAAGCTACTCCAAAAAGATATAAGTGAAGATCAATGAGTAGCTAAATAACTATGCAACTATATGAAGACTCTCTCTCATTAAAGAATTTCAGATCTTGGTATTGTATTCAAGCAGCAAGAAAAACAAAATAAAATGACATTGCAAGGATAGCACAACTCATGTGAAGAAGCAAAAACTTGGGTTCAACCGATACTAACTGATAGTTGTCGAAGAAGAAAGGTGGGATGCCTACCGGGGCATCCCCAAGCTTAGATGCTTGAGACTTCTTGAAATATTATCTTGGGGTGCCTTGGGAATCCCCAATCTTGAGCTGTTATGTCTCCTTAATTCCTCTCATATCATGGTTTCTCTTCTTTTCAAAAGCTTCATCCACAACAAACTCAACAAGAACTCGTGAGACAGGTTAGTATAAACCAATGCAAAACCTTATAATTTTCTACTATAACAAATCACTAAAATTATTATTCAACATTGCATACTAAATGCCTCTGCATAATTAATACTCCTATCCTCAAATAGAATCATTAAACAAGCAAACATATGCAAACAATGCAACCATAGCAGCAATCTGCCAAAACAGTACAGTCTGTAGAGAATGCAAGAGTATCAATACTTCCCTAACTCCAAAAATTATAAGAAAACTACTATGCTGTAATAGAGTTATCAGAGCTCAATATTCAAAAAGATTCAACATTCTACCATTCTCTGACTTTTCTAGGGAATTTTTGCAACAGCGGTAAACTTTCTGTTTTCAAACAGCAACATGTATACTAGCAAAATAAGCATGGCAAAGGCTATCCTTGACTTTTTTATTGAAACTAAAGATGCAAAACATTATTCTAACTAACATAAAGCAAAAACTAGCAAAATAAAATGACTCTTCAAGCAAAACACATATCATGTGGTGAATAAAAATATAGCTCCAAGTAAAGTTACCGATGAACGAGGACGAAAGAGGGGATGCCTTCCGGGGCATCCCCAAGATTAGGCTCTTGGTTGTCCTTGGATATTACCTTGGGGTGCCTTGGGCATCCCCAAGCTTAGGCTCTTTCCAATCCTTATTCCATAGTCCATCGAATCTTTACCCAAAACTTGAAAACTTCGACCACACAAAACTCAAAAACAAAACTCGTAAGCTCCGTTAGTATAAGAAAATAAAACCACCACTTAGGGTACTGTAATGAACTCATTATAAATTCATATTGGTGATAAACCTACTGTATTCCAACTTATCTATGGTTCATACCCTTACATACTAGCCATAGATTCATCAAAATAAGCAAACAACACAATGAAAACAGAATCTGTCAAAAACAGAACAGTCTGTAGTAATATGTATAAAACGTATACTTATGGTACTGAAACAATTCTGAAATAAATTTATGGACCTGAGGAATTTGGCTATTGATCATCTACAAAAAGAATCAACCTAAAAGAACTATCCAGTAAAACATGGCAGCTATTCTCGTGAGCGCTAAAGTTTCTGTTTTTTACAGCAAGATCACATAAACTTCACCCATGTCTTCCCAAAGGTTCTACTTGGCACTTTATTGAGACAAAAGCTATAAAACTTGATTACTACAGTATCATAAACATGTGGACACACAAAAACAGTAAGGATAAATATTGGGTTATCTCCCAACAAGCGCTTTTCTTTAATGCCTTTTTAGCTAGGCATGACGATGGCAATGATGCTCACATAAAAGATAAGAATTGAAACATAACGGGAGCATCATGAAGCATATGACTAGAACGTTTAAGTCTAACCCACTTCCTATGCATAGGGATTTTGTGAGCAAACAATTTATGGGAACAATAATCAACTAGCATAGGAAGGTAAAACAAGCATAGCTTCAAAATTTTAAGCACATCGGAAGGAAACTTGATATTATTGCAATTCCTACAAGCATAAGTTCCTCCCTCATAATAATTTTCTGTACCATCATGAATGAACTCAACAATATAACCAACACCTAAAGCATTCTTTTCATGATCTACAAGCATAGAAAATTTACTACTCTCCACATAAGCAAAATTCTTCTGATTCGAAATAGTGGGAGCAAACTCGACAAAATAATTATCATGTGAGGCATAATCCAATTGAAAACTAAAATCATGATGACAAGTTTCATGTTTATCATTATTCTTAATAGCATACAAGTTATCACAATAATCATCATAGATAGCAACTTTTTTCTCATAAACAATTGGAACCTCTTCCGAAATAATGGAATCATCACTAAATAAAGTTGACACTCTTCCAAATCCACTTTCATGTTCATCACAATAAGATTCAACATCCTCCAAAATAGTGGGATCACTACTTCCTAAAGTTGACACTCTTCCAAACCCACTTTCATCAATATAATCATCATAAATAGGAGGCATGCTTTCATCATAATAATATTCTCATCAAAACTTGGGGGACAAAAAATATCATATTCATCAAACATAGCTTCCCCAAACTTGTGGCTTTGCATATCATTAGCATCATGGATATTCAAGGAATTCGTACTAACAACATTGCAATCATGCTCATCATTCAAAGATATAGTACCAAACATTCTAATGCAATCTTCTTCTAACACTTGAGCACAGTTTTCCTTTCCATCAAACTCACGAAAGATATTAAAGAGACGAAGCGTATGAGACAAACTCAACTCCACTTTTTTTGTAGTTTTCTTTTATAAACTAAACTAGTGATAAAACAAGAAACAAAAAGATTCGATTGCAAGATCTAAAGATATACCTTCAAGCACTCACCTCCTCGGCAACAGCGCCAGAAAAGAGCTTGATGTCTACTACACAACCTTCTTCTTGTAGACGTTGTTGGGCCTGCAAGTGCACAGTAGCAAATTTACCTCAAGTGGATGACCTAAGGTTTATCAATCCGTGGGAGGCGCAGCATGAAGATGGTCTCTCTCAAACAACCCTGCAACCAAATAACAAAGAGTCTCTTGTGTCCCCAACACACCCAATACAATGGTAAATTGTATAGGTGCACTAGTTTGGCGAAGAGATGGTGATACAAGTACAAAATAGTTAGTAGATATAGGTTTTTGTAATCTGAAATAATAAAAATAGCTCCCGAGAGGTTTTTGGTGGCTATAGAGGCTTGCGGCGGCGGAACTCCTGATCTATGTTGATTTTCAATGGTTTTAGGGTACGTAGGCTTATATAGACGAAAGAAGTCGGTCGGGAGGTGCTCGAGGGGCCCATGAGACAGGGGGGCGCACCTAGTAGGGGGGCGCCCTCCTATCTCATGGCCTCCTTGAGGCTCTTCTGACGTGAACTCCAAGTCTCCTGGGTGATATTCTTCCCAAAAATAACGCTGCCGAAGGTTTCATTCCGTTTGGACTCCGTTTGATATTCCTTTTCTTCGAAATACTGAAACAGGCAATAAAATAGCAATATGGGCTGGGCCTCCGGTTAATAGGTTAGTCCCAAAAGTAATATAAAAGTGTATAATAAAGCCCATAATCATTCAAAACAGATAAAAAAATAGCATGAATGATTCATAAATTATAGATACGTTGGAGACGTATCAGTTGGAAAGTCAGGATTACCCATGCGCACATATTTTTTGCGTTCTGGATCATCTTGGTGTTAGCACATTTCCAAAAAAAGGTCAAGAAAAGATGGACAATGCATGCCAAGCCAGCGTTCCCTTCTCCGAGGACGGCGAATACTCATGTATGGTATGATCACAAGAATAAGTATCGTCAATTACGCAACATGGCGAGTGATGCTTTATTCACAGCTGCAGCTAGCGATTCATAGTCAGAACAGGTTATGGAGCTCCTCCGGAGTATATTGGTTGATCAAGAAACAAACTGATTTGGATGAAGGCCATAAATCATTTGTTCCTTTGCTGGCATACTTCTCTGCTGCTCGTGAATGCTGCACTGATGATGTGGAAAATCCAATCAAAATAGTTCCAAAAGAGATACCAACTACCGAAGAATCAAACAAGAGGATTAAATCCAGGCGCGAGCGGATGAGAGGGGAAAAAAGCAAGGAAGTTAGTGCACATGTTTATCTCATTGTTCATTTCCATACATGCTTACAATGTTAATATGTTCTTCGGGAGAGTGTTCACATCTTTTTCTTCAATTTACTCAGGAAGAAATCGGGGAAATCAAAGGTCACAAGGAGGAACAAGCGAAAAGAGAAAGACTCAGAGACAGAAGAAGACACAGATTCATATACAGAAGAAGAGGAAGATTCAAAAAAAGCAACGAAGTTAGTGCACACATTAATCTCATTGTTCATTTCCATACATGCTTACAATGTTAATATGTTCTCCCGGAGAGTGTTCACATGTTTTTCTTCAATTTACACAGGAAAAAATCGGGGAAATCAAATAGCACAAGGAGGAAGAAACAAAAAGAAGAGACAGAGTCAGATACAGAAGAAGAGACAGAGGCAGATACAGAAGAAGAGACAGAGGCAGATACAGAAGAAGAGGAAGATTCAGGTAGAAAAGAAGAAGAAGATTCAGATGCAAAAGAACAGGGAGATTTAGATGTAAAAGAAGAGGGAGATTCAGATGAAGAAGTAGAGGAAGATTCAGATGCGGAAGAAGAGGAAGATTCAGATGCTGAAGATGGTGGGCTGAGGAGGGCTACGAAGAGACCATTGGAGGTTGCAGAAGAGGATTACGCAAAACCAAACAAGTGGACATAAGAAGAATTGTGCGTACTTAAACATGTTTTCAAATGCTGGCTGCAGATTCATCTATTTAATTTTTTGCAGGAAACGCAAGGGCACTCCAAATTTCAAAGCTGGGAGGAAGAAAAAGAACGATGACAAGGGTGCGTGAGGAAAACTAGTGAAGTTAGTGTCTGTACTTACATGTCCGCTCTAGAAGTCGTGTATTTTGCTAGTACTGTGTTGACGTTTCTTAACTTTTCCAGGAAAGACTCTTGGAAGGGCGGTAAAGAACAGGCCAAAGGGGTGACAAAGACAAAAAGTCCTACTAGGAATGTACTATAGGCTGAGCAAATAAGAGCTGTCAAGTTAGCTTCTGCATCTACGAAGAGAAAATCAGTGAAGTTAGTGTTTTTTGTGTTATAGTGTACTGTACATGCTCAAATCTTTTTTGCTATCCTATTAACAAACGTTGTTTCATGCAGGAAAGCTAAAGTGAAGTCCAGACAGGATGTTTAGATGGACAGGGTCAAGCAAAGAAAACAAAAGGATTTCTAGGGTCGAAAAATAGAGAGCAAACTAAAGTAGACAGTTTTCCATGCCGTGATCCACCTTGTTTCTGATGTATTAGACCTATTTGATGGACTGCCACTATTTTTCTGAATTTCTCGTTTGATTGGTACACCTCATTTTATTATGGACTAGTCAACATGGTAGGCTAGTTATGATTTATCAACATCGATGAAACAATGCATTTTTAGTGAAGTTAGTTTTCTGTATTTTTTTCATTTTTTTACATAATATATTGCTGAAATTTGTTCAAAGTTTAGTAAAATTTCATACTTGAAATATAAAATAGAAACCGAAAATTTATATATATAAGAAAATAGAATGTTAGAAACCTACTTGAAATCAAAATAGAAACCTCATTTTCCAATAACCTTGAAAAACGTTTATTTTCAAATAGAAAATAAGCATACTGATATTTTAAAAATAGCATGCTCATTTGACAAAAACATGTTCAATTGAAAATAAAATAGAATGAATATGCGGATTTAAAAATAGCATGCTGCTTTGAATATGATGGTATTTTAAAAATAGCATGCTGGTTTCAAAAATAGCATGCTGATTTTAAAAAAATGATTTCAAAAATAGCATGCTACTTTTGAAATTATAATGCTCTTTTCAATATGCTACTTTTAAAATAGCATGCTGATTTCAAAAATATTATGCTAATTTTAAAAATAGCATGGTACTTTTAAAAATATAATGCTCTTTTCAATATGCTACTTTTAAAATAGCATGCTAATTTCAAAAATATCATGCTTATTTTTAAAATAGCATGCTTATTTTAGAAATATAATGCTCTTTTCAATATGCTACTTTTAAAATACCATGCTGATTAAAAAAACCATGTTGTTTTGAATATGTTGTTTTTAAAAATAGCATGCTGATTTCAAAATAACACCCTCATTCTAAAAATATAACGTTGTTTTTAAAAATATAACAATGTTTTTAAAAATATAATGTTGTTTTTAATATAACATGCTGATTTCAAAAATTATATGTTTTTTTAAATATGTTGTTTTGAAAGCAGCATGCTGATTTTGAAAACAACATTTTTTTAATTATGCTTTTTAACAGATAGCATGTTTTTTAGTATACTGTTTTTCAAATTAAAAAAAACATGCTGGTTTGCTCTGTTTTTGAAAATAGCATGCCATTTCGAAAGTAACAGAAACATCATTTTTTGCATTGCATTCCGACCTGCAAGTTTTTGTTTTGCATTGCATTTTTTGTGCGACACATACAAACCGCATTTTCAAAATAACTCGTACTAGCCAACAGAAAAACCTCGTTCAAAAATGAAAGTAGTGTCTAATCCATTTGAAATCTGGTTGGATTTGATTTTAAAAATACTAGCATCATTGTGGCAAAAAAAGGAAATATAATTGCGATTCATAAAGGTAATTATATCAAGGAGGGTTCCAGGGTGCGTTATATATATAGACTTGCATAGCAAGTACATTACGCCACATAGGGTTCATACTACCACCAAGTTACTGCCAAGTTCCACTTATAGGACAATCTTCATAACCAGTCGGACCCAAAAGTTATACCACCAAAGTACCAGTTACTACCAAGTACCAATTACTAGTAAGTTGCACTTACTCGACCCGAAAGCAGATACTACCAACTTGCAGTTACTGGCTAGTACATACAGAGTATAAAACTAGCGTCAAACTACTGCCATGGGTCAATGAATCCTCATGCCACTAACCATGTTCACCCTAAGCCCACCTCCTCTCCTTTCCATGAACTAGAAGATAGCCATTTGATCTTCTTTCATTCTGGCGCCCTCAACGACTTCTCTCCAGTTCTTCGTCATGATCACACGCCCATCCTTCTTGCCCATCTGGAGCAAGACCTTTTTATTACCTTCAAAATGTTCATTGGTGACATGCACAACCATGGGCTTTCGCAGATAATCTTTGAGGTAGGCTTGACTGTAATCCTTTGATAAACACTGATTGCACAGGGAAATAAATAATGTTACATAAAAAATGAAGTATGATTTGCACGCAAAAAAGTAAGTATGATTTGCACAACCATGCCTGTCCTCCTCTCTGTCTCTACATGATGGCATTTTCACTTGTGAAGTATGATTTGCAAAAATAAAAGTCCAAGTGTTTACCATCTTGATGTTCCCTCTGATGACTGCCGAGCGAGTGACGGTGCTGACATAGTATGGTATGGGAGGTTGGCACTACTTTACTACGGATTTGAGGCAGTCCCACCAATCCTTGTTTAGCAATACATGTGTTACCATAGAAGATGCGATCCTCGAAAGTTCCGTTTGTCACCAGGTATCCTGGACCTGTATCAAAAAAATTTAAGATGGCAGAGTAGTAAATAATTTCATACGTAAGATCTAAAACATCAGCACTGGGTTGATGATCAATGCCTACTCCAATGATCAAGAAATGAAGGACATAGATAACCCAATCACATTCACCCAGCAATATCTCGTAGAAACATGGGCAAATTGAATATTTCATTTATTTAAACTAACAACTAAACACTGCTATATGTAAGCTCTAGTTCAGTCAATGTTGAATTGGAAGGTCATCTAGAACCCTAACAGATTAATGTGTGGTAATCAAGTGTCACTCAAACATCAACTTTCGATATTTCATGGTTCATTTAATATCTGACCAGCCATATAGAACTTTACCCCGTAGTGCCAAGATAGGATCATGGTCCACATCTCCATGTCCATCAGAACTATCACAGTGTCATAGTCGCTAGAGGTGTCGTCATCACCGCTATAACCGTCACTCCCACGTGAAGTCCCATCTGAAGCATCATCTGAGGTGGTCCGGTGATCACTCTCTTCACTGCTGATGAGGATGGTTTCCCTTGCCATTCAAACATGTTGCATGCATTGCAATGAACAAATGTTAGTTATTGATATATGAAATCAGTCTTCCATTAGGACTTGTTAGCACCATATACAATGTGAATAATCTTTTCACATACTTCTTGCTAAGTACGTAGTTCATGTATAAACATCTACACGAAAAAGCTAGTCGACAACTATTCGCACGACTAGTCAAGACTAGTGGTTAGACTGATAATCATTGGGCAGACATAACCAATTAGGATATTTCAAGGTCACAATTCTATTCGCACATTTTTGTGACATTGGCATAAATAGTTGGTAGCAAACCAATCAGTAGCGAACATCTAGCATCTTTGTCAGATATTGGCACACCAAATTTTGGCATCAAACCATTCATGCTGATAGATCATGATTGGCTTGCTAGCAATGTTGGCATTGCCAAATATTGGCAAATTTATGTGAGCTGGACAAGAAAACTTGGTAACCAACCAATTAGTAGCCATGTAAAAATGAACCATGATTGACTGCTCTCATCGAGCAATACGTGAAACTATAACTGATCTGTCTTTGATCACTGCAAATTTCCTGATGGGCTGTTGTGTGGTACCATCAGGTAATAAATATAAAGTCTGTCGGGGAAGCTGATCCACGAACACCTATGGGACCGGCTGACCGAGCCACTTTCGGTTCGGCGGGGGGCGGAGATCGCACGAAGAGTGGATCGAGGCGAAGC
This sequence comes from Triticum aestivum, assembly GCF_018294505.1. Lineage (NCBI taxonomy): Eukaryota > Viridiplantae > Streptophyta > Magnoliopsida > Poales > Poaceae > Triticum > Triticum aestivum. The sequence goes on from NC_057795.1 coordinate 70,852,454, forward strand.
ACACGAGCAGTTTACCCAGCTTCGGAGCTCTCCGGAGAGATAATACTCCTATTGCTGCTTGTCTGATTATATTCAGTTCTTGCTCGGGAGCGCTGAGTGCTACGGTACACTCTAGCTGCTAACGAGACCGAGCGTGACTGTTCTCTGGCTTCCGAACCTCCGAACCCCTTTCTAAGCGCATGGGCCTCCTTTTATATGCTCAAGGGGTCACCGACAGGTGGCAACATAGACAAGGGTAAAAACGTAAAAGGAGTTGCAGTTGGTACAACTACTTGTACAGTGTATCCTACCTAACCCTGACGGCAGGGGACAAAGGCATTAAATGCCCGTCTGTGTCGCCCGAACAGTGCAGAAAAGGACCGTCAGGGACACCACCATTCGCCACGATGGCGATCTTGTCAGCGTCGCACGCCACCGCGCACCGCTGGCTGCACAACCTCTTGCCACGCGCGCCTGGGAAGGCCCCAGGGCGACACGTTGGTGGATGTGCTGGAGCGTGGGTACAGGGTGGTTACTTGCCGCGGCAAGCGTCTTGCCGCGGTCGTTGTCTTTGTTGGAAATATGCCCTAGAGGCAATAATAAATAAGTTATTATTATATTTCTTTGTTCATGATAATAGTCTTTTATTCATGCTATAACTGTATTATCCGGAAATAGTAATACACGTGTGAATACATAGACCACAATATGTCCCTAGTGAGCCTCTAGTTGACTAGCTCGTTGTGATCAACAGATAGTCATGGTTTCCTGGCTATGGACATTGGATGTCGTTGATAACGGGATCACATCATTAGGAGAATGATGTGATGGACAAGACCCAATCCTAAGCATAGCACAAAGATCGTGTAGTTCGTTTGCTAGAGCTTTGCCAATGTCAAGTATCTCTTCCTTTGACCATGAGATCGTGTAACTCCTGGATACCGTAGGAGTGCTTTGGGTGTATCAAACGTCACAACGTAACTGGGTGACTATAAAGGTGCACTACAGGTATCTCCGAAAGTATCTATTGTTTTATGTGGATCGAGACTGGGATTTGTCACTCCGTGTAAACGGAGAGGTTTCTATGGGCCCACTCGGTAGGACATCATCATAATGTGCACAATGTGACCAAGGGGTTGATCACGGGATGATGTGTTACGGAACGAGTAAAGAGACTTGCCGGTAACGAGATTGAACAAGGTATCGGTATACCGACGATCGAATCTCGGGCAAGTAAAATACCGCTAGACAAAGGGAATTGTATACGGGATCGATAGAGTCCTTGACATCGTGGTTCATCCGATGAGATCATCGTGGAACATGTGGGAGCCAACATGGGTATCTAGATCCAGCTGTTGGTTATTGACCGGAGAACGTCTCGGTCATGTCTGCATGTCTCCCGAACCCGTAGGGTCTACACACTTAAGGTTCGATGACGCTAGGGTTATAAAGGAAGCTTGTATGTGGTTACCGAATGTTGTTCGGAGTCCCGGATGAGATCCCGGACGTCACGAGGAGTTCCGGAATGGTCCAGAGGTAAAGATTTATATATAGGAAGTCCTGTTTCGGCCATCGGGACAAGTTTCGGGGTCATCGGTATTGTACCGGGACCACCGGAAGGGTCCCGGGGGCCCACCGGGTGGGGCCACCTGCCCCGGGGGGGCCACATGGGCTGTAGGGGGTGCGCCTTGGCCTACATGGGCCAAGGGCACCAGCCCCAAGAGGCCCATGCGCCTGGGGAAACCCTAAAGGAAGAGTCCCAGCAGGGGAAGGCACCTCCTAGGTGCCTTGGGGGGGAGGACTCCTCCCCTGGCCGCCGCCCCTTGGAGATTGGATCTCCTAGGGGCTGGCGCACCCCCACCCTTGGGATCCCTATATATAGTGGGGTAGGAGGGCCTCCCAAAACATACCTTATGCCTTTGGTGCAGCCCCTCCCTCTCTCCCAAGTTCTTCTCCTCTCCCGTGGTGCTTGGCGAAGCCCTGCGGGATTGCCACGCTCCTCTACCACCACCACGCCGTTGTGCTGCTGTTGGATGGAGTCTTCATCAACCTCTCCCTCTCTCCTTGCTGGATCAAGGCGTGGGAGACGTCACCGGGCTGTACGTGTGTTGAACGCGGAGGTGCCGTCCGTTCGGCACTTGATCATCGGTGATCTGAATCACGACGAGTACGACTCCATCAACCCCGTTCACTTGAACGCTTCCGCTTAGCGATCTACAAGGGTATGTAGATGCACTCTCCTTCTACTCGTTGCTGGTCTCTCCATAGATAGATCTTGGTGTTACGTAGGAAATTTTTTTGAATTTCTGCTACGTTCCCCAACAGTCTTGTCGCGCCCGGAAGCTTGTTTCTCACCAGGCCTTGCCGGCACGCGTGGCGTGTCGCGGCAAGTTCCTTGAGATGCCTTGGTTGGCCTTCCCGGCAAGATCCTCTTGCCGGGGCCTTGTCTCCTTGGCTTGAATACTTTGTTCTTGAATGGCTCCAAAGGAACCGCAGAGGACCTTGGCGGTCTCCCGGCAAGCCTTGCCGCGGGGTGCTGCAACTGCCCGTGCACAAGTTCGGGATACTAGGGTACCCCTACTCTAGTACACCGACAGGAGCCCCCGGGCCTGGGCCACACACGGTGCCGAGCGCTGTTGGGCTAGGCCCAAAACAGGGCACGGGCACGCGCGGCCCAGGTTACGCCATATCCACCGCGCCCTCCCCAACGGCACGCGTCGAATGTGGCGTCGTGGGAGAGATCGTGGGTGGTTTCTTTATTCAGAAGGGCGAAACGTCCGCCCCCTCCCTCTTTATAAGCAGGGGAAATAGGGGCAGTTTGCCCATCTCGCCGGTTGCTACTCCATTCTCGAAAATCTCCGCCGCTCCCCCCTTCTTTCCAAAGTCGAAAGAGAGCAGCGCTCCGCTCCAAATCGCCACCGGCACCACCAACGCCGTTGATCTCCCCCGCCACCTCCGCCATGGCTCCGAAAGCCGACAAAGGGGAAGGGCATGAAATCGGCCGAGGCGCAGCGGCTTGCGGTGCTACAAAAGGAGCGGGCCATCTTCCCCCCTCGGCTTGACGCGAAGGAGCTGAGGGCGCAAAGCCGGGGAAGTAGCGGGGCGGCAGACGGGCTAGCAGTCGCCGCACCGCGCGACGCACTTGACCGCGGCAAGCACTGTTGCCGTGGGAGCACCTCACGCCGCTGCGGCAACTAGAGCGGGGTCTTCCCGGTCCACCGCTACTGCACCTGCCAAGCGGACAAGGGAGCCTACTCCTCCACCTCGCCGTACCGGAGGCGAGCCGGACTTCGATCTCTCCACGCTCAGCTTCGACGACGAAGAAGAAGAGTAAGATCCTTCGCTGGACTTGCAATTCTTCAATTCTTGATGTGTGTCTTGTATCTGAGTTGCTTTACTCTGAACTCATCCCTTTTTAGGACTCTGGCCCAGAGAGCGGCGAAGAGAGCCAAGGTCCCAGTGATTGTCATCGAGGATGAACCCACCGCGGCAACAGGGGACGCGCCTGAGGCCACCTTGCCGGACCCGGCAACTATTCATCAAAGCAGCCCCCAGCGTCAGTGTATAGCTCACTTCCTGCTTTCAGGCACGCATTGGTGCTCTTTCTTTGCTCATATCTGACTGTTGGTTTGTGTAGGAGCAGAGCAGCCTCATCAAGAGTGCCCAGAAGCCGCTCCTGAAATGCCATCTGCTTCAACTACGCCGCCAAGGGAGGATTCCCCGGCAAGGGAGCGTTCTCCGGCAAGGGATGGAACCAGCGACCGCCTAGTGGCAGAGATTGCGGCTGCAGATCCAGGTAATCCTCTCGCTTGAGAACTTCCCTTGGGTTCTTCTTCTTCTGATTTTCTTTTTGAACATTTGCTTGACTTCTCTCCCCTTTTCGGTCGTCAGATCCATCTGCCACGGAGCCGATGGAAACCGAGGCCGCCGGCAAGGAGGACGCGCGTGGCAACAACGACGATGCCGCTGCCACCACAGAAGAGGCCGGCGCTGATGATCCTGCCGGTGAAGAGGCCGCCAAAGCTGCCGCTGCAGAAGCAGGCGAGGAATTCGGCGATCGCACTGACGGCCCCGAGGCCGCAGGAGCGCCAGGCGCTACACCGACTGCCGATCCCTCCGCTGCTGCTGCAGTGCCAGGCTCCGAAGAGCCCCAGCCCGGCGCCTACCTGAAGGCCGGCGATGGCATATTCATCAAGCTCCCCTGGACGTCAAGCTCCAGGGCGCCGGTCGAAGGAGAGATCTTGGATGGAGAGGTGCTCGCCTCCGCTGGGCTGATGCTGGTCGACGCGCCAAGCAGCAGCAGTGATGAGCCTGAGGAGGAGCAGCTGCTGCGGAAGCTGTTGTCGCTTTACCACGCCCGACAAGCCAAGCTGGCATCCCGAGAGGCGCTTGTCGCGAAGGCGGGGATGGATATTGAGAAGCGCGCGGAGGAATTCCGGGGTCTGAGGCAGGAAGCTCTCAGATCCCTAACAGAGGAGCGGGAGAAACTCGCCGAGGAGCGGAAAGCCTTCCTCCTCGGGAAGGCTGAGGTTGAAGAGCAGCAACGGCTCACTGCCGAGAAGCTATCTGCGCGGGAAGGCGAGTTGGCGCAGCGCAAGGTCAACCTTGACAGCCACGAGGAGGATCTTGCCGCGCGCGAGCAGGCGATTGACGGGGCTCTCAAGGAGGCAAAAGATGCTGCGGCAGCTGCCGAGGCTACCAAGAAGGAGCTGGAGATGAAGGTAGTCCAGCTGGAGGCCGATCTCAAATCGAGCGGCGAGGAGCTGGCCGCGCTCAAGCGCGAGCGCGAGAAGGACGCCGCGGCTCACGGCGAGCTGCAGGGTCTTCTCGCTGAGAGGAGCAAAGAGCTCAGCGCCGCCACGGACTCCAATGCGGATCTCGAGCTGAAGTTGGCCACCTTGACTCAGACGCTGGATGGCGCCGGAGAGTAGGAGGTGACGTTGAAGGAGAAGATCAAGGCCGACGAGGTGCTGCTGGCGAATGCTGCTGCCGCCCACGATGCTTTCAGGGAGACTATGGAGCACTGGACCGAGGGTCTGGTGGATCTTGCCGCAGCCATCGACGGGGAGTTGGCGCAGCTGGGGATGGAGGATCTCGGGTACTCCTCCAATGAGCACCTCCAACCCAGCGCCAAGCTCATCCTGTTCTTCAAAGGCGTGGCGATGGCCCTCCAGCGACTCCGGGAGAAGATCCCAAAGCAGCTGGCCGACGAGTCGCGCAGGATCTGCGCGGGGGTTCTTCATAAGGTGCTGGTGAAGGTGGCCTTCCGCAACCCGGGCCTCAACCTCACCAACGTCCTCAGGTCCTTGCCGCCGGATGCTGATCTGGAGGCGCTCAAGGCCCTTGTCGCACCCATTGTGGACAAGGTGAGCGAGATCAAGAGGGTTGAGGGCGATCGCGTAGATTAGGCCGCCCATCTTTTCTTTTTCTTTGTCGCTGCTGGTCATGTCATGAGAACAATCTATTAGATGCTGCGACAAGTTATCTTGTAATATAACTCCATTTTGGGTAGAGATTGCTATGTTATTTCCTTTACTTGATTCCTTCCTTTGTATGTTTTTGCCCTACGCTTTTAGGGAACTTGTCGGCGTAGGCACCTTAGCTGCGAGCGCTGAGTGCGGGACGTCAGCAGCGTGCTGGCAGTGCCGCTACCGACAAGAAACCTTGTCGCAACTAGTCACAGCTCACTTAAGTTGTTGAGGGGACTCGAAACAAAGTATGGGCGCAACTAGCTACGAGTTGGTTCCTCCGTGCATAGGTTTTCCATACAAAGCACGGTCGTTCGAGGAAGATAACTTAAAAAAAATTAAAACTGATTGCTCAAACTTTAGCAACTTAGCTTTTTTGTCGTTTGCTTCCCGGTAAGGCGAAACTTGTTTGAGCGACGCTTGGCCCAGACCATTATCTTCTCCTTTCCCCCCGGCAAACTTGTGTGCGAGGGAACCTTTCTTTCTTTGAGAAAGAGAAAGAAGAGAAAATAAAGATATGGAGCCTTATGGCTCGTTATTGCTTACCGGGGGTAGGTGCTGCACAAAGTGTCAGATAACGCATGCAAAAAATAGTAGAAAGCATGAAATTGACAAGATGTGCGGAGCACATGAGCTTTACTTATGCACGGGGTCTGTGCCTGGCTTTGTACAAAGGATTACATGCAACATCGGCAAGACTTGTACAAAGGGTGGTTGCCGGAATGGATTCCGGCAACCGCGCCCTACGGGTAAAACTTACGAAGATGCTCAATGTTCTAGGAGTTGCTCACCGGAATGCCATCTTTGGTCTCAAGGCGGACAGCGCCAGGCCTACTGACTCGTTTCACCCGGTAAGGGCCTTCCCACTTTGGTGTCAACTTGTTGGAATTCTTGGCGGACTGAATGCGGCGAAGAACAAGGTCGCCTTCCTCGAGACTTCTGGCATTAACTTTGCGGCTATGGTAGCGGCGCAAAGCTTGCTGGTATCGAGCAGCTCGTACAGCGGCCTGAAGACGGTCCTCCTCAAGGAGCAGCGCGTCATATTGTCGCAGCTGCTCTTGCTCAAGCTCATCATAAGCGAGCACTCGAGGTGACCCGTATACGAGTTCCGTGGGGAGAACTGCCTCTGCTCCATAGAATAGAGCGAAAGGTGTCTGGCCAGTGGCTTGATTTGGCGTTGTCCTGATCGACCAAAGAACCACCGGTAGCTCCTCAATCCAGTTCTTTCCGCACTTGTGCAGCCTGTCGAAAGTCCTGGTCTTGAGCCCGCACAGCACTTCTGCATTTTCCCTCTCCGCTTGACCGTTGCTTCTCGGATGAGCAACAGAAGCAAAGCAGACCTTGGCGCCAAGATCTTGGACGTACTGCATGAAGGTGCGGCTCGTGAATTGCGTGCCGTTATCGGTGATGATCCTGTTAGGGATCCCGAAACGGCAAACAATCGACCTGAAGAACTTGACTGCTGACTGTGTTGTCACCTTCCTCACTGCTTCCACTTCCGGCCACTTTGTGAACTTGTCGATTGCAACGTACAAGTACTCAAAGCCCCTGAAAGCTCGGGGAAAGGGGCCGAGGATGTCGAGCCCCCGGACCGAAAATGGCCATGATAAAGGGATCGTCTGGAGAGCGTGAGATGGCTGGTGTATCTGTTTGGAATGGAACTGGCACGCTTCACACTTGGTTACTTGTGCAGTTGCATCCTGGAGGGCTGTCGGCCAAAAGAAACCTTGCCGGAATGCTTTGCCGGCAAGTGCTCTTGCGCCAATGTGGTGACCACATATGCCTCCATGTATCTCTGCCAACAGCTTTTGTCCGTCTTCCCGGTGAATACACTTCAATTTCACACAGTTGAGTCTTCTTCTGTACAGTGTGTTATTGACAAACTGGTACATGCTTGACTGCCGGGCTACTCTTTCCGCTTCTTATTGCTCTTCGGGAAGTTCTCCTGTCTGAAGGAAACAGACAATCTGTTGTGCCCATGTTGGAGCTTGCGGCTCGACAACAAGGACTAAAGGCATATCTGCTACTGCGGGAACATCCGCTTCTACGGCGAGAACCTGCGGTTCAGCCGGAGCTTGACGTTTCCCGGCAAGCTTGCCGGAGCAAAACTTGTCGGGAGCGTCTGCTTCAACGGAACAAACCCTAGGGCTTGTCGGAGCAGACTGCTCCTCAGCATCCTTGGTGTTGATCTTGGGGACCTTCTTGGCGGCGGCTTCGGGGAGCTCTGCCGGAAAGTAGTCATCAGCAATCAACTTCCTCTTCTTGCTCTGTCCAGTTGATGGCGTTACAGATGGTTGAGTTAGCTTGAGCACAAAGATCCCTGGTTCCACAGGTAACTTAAGTGCGGCGCACTTCGACGGGCCATCAGCAATGTCGTTCTGAGCTCTTGGAATGTGTTCCATCTATAGGCTGTCAAAGTGCTCTTCTAGCTTTCTCACTTCATCAACGTAAGCTTCCATCAACGTACTCTGATAATTCTTGTTCAATTGGCGGACGACAAGTTGTGAGTCACCCCTGACAATGAGCTTCCTGATCCCAAGGTCTGCTGTGATCCTGAGACTGGCAAGCAAACCTTCATACTCTGCAGTATTGTTTGTTGTTTGCTCCTTGGGAAAGTGCATCTGGACTACGTACTTGAGGTGCTCTCCGGTGGGTGCGACAAGTAGCACGCCTGCACCGGCACCTTGCAGCGAGAAGGCACCATCAAAATACATCAGCCACTCTTTGCTCGCTTCCTTGAAGGGGATGCTCGTTTCTGGAATTTCTTCATCTGGTGTTGGCGTCCACTCTGCTATGAATTCTGCCAATGCTCTGCTTTGGATAGTGGAAGTGCTCTCAAACTTGAGGCCAAAGCTTGACAGTTCCAGTGCCCACTCGACAATCCTGCCTGTTGCTTCCGGATTTTGCAGTATCCTCTTCAGCGGAAAACGAGTGACAAATGTGATCTCGTGTGCTTGGAAGTAATGGCGCAGCTTTCTCGAGGCCATGAGAAGGCCGAAAAGCAATTTCTGCACACCAGAGTACCTTGACCTAGCCCCCTGCAGAAGGGAACTGACAAAGTAAACTGGGCGCTCCACCATTCTCTTCGGCGCTTGATGCGAGTACGAGCATCTTCTTGCTGTCGTTCGTGAAGAACTTGGCACTGATCGCGACGAGCTCGTGGATCGGATGACGCGGTGGAGTCGCTGTCGAGGTGGATCCGGCGAGCCGGTGACCTTGGCCTTCGGGGAGGAGAGTGCATGGTGGTTGCACCCCCTCCGATTTCGTCGCCACCGGCTCGTGCCTGGCAGTCCTGCCGCCGTTGGCGAAGCCGATGAGACTCTGAATGGTGGCCCTCCATTGATCGATCTTGTCTTCCATTGGAGGGTAATCCAGGAGCAGTTGAGCTCGCGCCAAAGCTTCTGCTGGAGTGGTGGGCGGCAGTGGCGAACGGTGCGAGGAGCGGGATATGCTCGGACTTCTAACTACGTTAGAAGGAGCAGTATCCTGTCCAGGCGACCGTGCCTCGCTGGTGCCAGCATGTTGGCGTGCATGCTGGTCTTGAGCACCCCGATATCCACCAGCTCGATCTTGGTCCAACAAGCGTATGGTACTGCGAATACCATGACGCTGTCGGTCCTGCGCCTCCTGAGGTGGGCGCGGTACGTGTACGGATGCCGAGGTCTGCGCGGACTTGTCCTTGGATCTGGCAGCACCATGAACTTCCTCATCGATGTCCGTTCTCCCAGCGGCGTCCACCCCACCACTCATTTGCTCCGGTGGTGGTGGGATCGACGTGGACGGAGCAGTTGCCGCTGAAGTCTTCTTCTTCGGTGGCATGTCGATGAAGAAGATGAAGATCTCGCTCGTGTGAACGCCGGATCAGGTTCACGCAATCTCGACGCCCCCTAGCTGGCGTGCCAAAGATGTCGGGGAAGCTGATCCACGAACACCTATGGGACCGGCGGACCGAGCCCCTTTCGGTTCGGCGGGGGGCGGAGATCGCACGAAGAGCAGATCGAGGCGAAGCACACGAGCAGTTTACCCAGCTTCGGAGCTCTCCGGACAGATAATACTCCTACTGCTGCTTGTCTGATTATATTCAGTTCTTGCTTGGGAGCGCTGAGTGCTACGGTACACTCTAGCTGCTAATGAGACCGAGCGTGAGTGTTCTCTGGCTTCCGAACCTCCGAACCCCTTTCTACGTTGTGCATGGGCCTCCTTTTATATGCTCAAGGGGTCACCGACAGGTGGCAACGTAGACAAGGGTAAAAACGTAAAAGGAGTTGCGGTTGGTACAACTACTTGTACAGTGTATCCTACCTAACCCTGACGGTAGGGGACAAAGGCATTAAATGCCCGTCTGTGTCGCCCGAACAGTGCAGAAAAGGACCGTCAGGGATGCCACCGTTCGCCACGATGGTGATTTTGTCAGCGTCGCACGCCACCGCGCACCGCTGGCTGCATAGCCTCTTGCCACGCGCGCCTGGGAAGGCCCCAGGGCGACACGTTGGTGGATGTGCTGGAGCGTGGGTACGGGGTGGTTACTTGCCGCGGCAAGCGTCTTGCCGCGGTCGTTGTCTTGTCGCGCCCGGAAGCTTGTTGCTCACCAGGCCTTGCCGGGACGCGTGGCGTGTCGCGGCAAGTTCCTTGAGATGCCTTGGTTGGCCTTCCCGGCAAGCTCCTCTTGCCGAGGCCTTGTCTCCTTGGCTTGAATACTTTGTTCTTGAATGGCTCCAAAGGAACCACAGAGGACCTTGGCGGTCTCCCGGCAAGCCTTGCCACGGGGTGCTGCAACTGCCCGTGCACAAGTTCGGGATACTAGGGTACCCCTACTCTAGTACACCGACAAAGTCTTTAAATTGTCCCAACAAAACAAATAATGCATTTTCTGTTGTACATGACATTTTTAGAGGTAGCTGTGGAGGTTAATTTTCCAATTTCCAGTGAGAATAAGGACATGATAGAATCTCTCAAGCAAGATAACAACATAGTGAATGCTATGAGAACGAGCAAGGTATGCTGACCAATAGTCACCCTTTTGTATACTTGCTATTTATTTACTCACTACTACCCCTACCAACAAGTAAAATCAAGATTATGAAGTATAATGGCAGAAAATCCAGCAGTGAGGAATTTGTTGCAATGTGAACTACTAGCTCACAGCAAATTTTCATCGACCCCAACAAGCCCATACCATATCTTGGAGATAGGCTGACATAATTCAAGTAAGCAGTAACAACAATCAGCAAAAATATGCACCAACCAAAAATATTACATGTGTGCACATATCATCAAAAACATGCACCAATCAAGAGCACTCTATACTTGACAAATCCTTTAAAATATGCACTAGTCATCATACTACCATTGAGTAATACATGAAACTATAACTGATCCTCATTCCATCATTACAAATTTCCTCATGCACTGCTCCTGTGCTCGCCTTTTTAGTTTTTAATAACTAAGCATCAGCAAATACATATATAGAGTCTTAAAACTATCCCAACAAACCAAAACATGTGTATGCTCCTGTGAATATACTTTTTCTATATCTAGCAGTGGGGGGGTCATTTTCCAGGGGGGAAAAGTACTTGATAGCATCTTTCAAGCAAGATGATAGCATAGTGAATTCTATGTCGATGAGCAAGGTATGCTGGCCAACACCCACCTTTTTCTCTTACTTGCATGAAAGTGTTTACCCATTACTACCCATACGAATAAGTAAAACCATGATTACGCAGTACATTGTTAGATTATGTTGCTGTAAAATTACTTGTTGCAATATGACCTACTAGTTGACAGTAAATCTGTGAATACCCGAAACATGCACACAAGCAAGTGTCAGGTTTTAACTTCGGCGGTGCTGCTAGATCGCAAAATTAAGGTCAGATCGACATACAAAGGCCAGGGAAGATCAATCTTACCTACGAAGTGGTACCAGATGGGGCGGGAGTAGACTTGTTCAAAGTTGGCACCGCCAGAGCTTCGGGCGGCGCGACCAGGATTGGGGAGAAGAGGTGCTGTTGTCGGACCTTGTTGTCGACGAAGAAGTGGAGAATCGTGGCCGGAGCAGGGGGAGTGGGTGGCCTCGCGGATCCGGCCGATTTGACTATGATGGGGGCAGCCAAGGTGACGGCTTGGAAAACCCTAGCTGTCGCCCTCTGCGTCGCCTCTTTGTCTCTACAAAGAACGAAGTGCGGTGGGATTGGGAATGGGGGTGGGTTGGGGTTGGGGCCATCGCTCCCTTTTCTCTCTACCTCCCACTTGTACAGGCCCACAAAAGGAGCAAAGTGTTGGACTGGATCAGATACAGATTTGGCAGCTTTACCAATTCTGGCCAAACAGAAAAGAGCTGCATGACCACATGTGTTCTTTTGAAGAAACCCTAGAAATACACTGTTGTTCATATTGCATGTGGATGAGTCTTTCAGTACACCAATTGATCTTGAATAATTTTAAGCACTCCACAATATATATATATATATATATATATATATATATGAAAGTAATGGTTAACCAATAAAATGGTAAACTATTAGATGCAAGGTTACAAATATTTGAAAAAAACAATAATTGAATGGTATCCATTTTTATGATTAAATTTAATAAATGTAACAGTTTTGCAAAAACTATGATAATTAAAATATTCATCGGTATTTTAAAAAAAAACGCTAATGGCTACTTATGACAACCAGAACTTCTTCAGGGTTTCGGTTATTCATCTATTCTTTGGCATGCTGGTTCTCATAACGCCTTCTTTGGACCTTCTCTTTGTCCGACAAATTCCTGAGATATTGGGCTAGCGCCTTGTGTTTCGCCCTCACACCATGCTTCATTTGGTATCATTTGGCAACTCCTTTGGTGTGCTCAAGAATACTAACGAAAGTCGGGTCCAGATATTTGCCACAAAAAGCGCAACGATATGCCATACGCTTAAGCATGTTGCACTGTCCATTCTGCAATTCTTCAAGGGTTTCTTGAGTGTGTGCATCCATCTCTCCTTCGGAAATGTCCGCATAATCATGAGAATAAGGTTGCAAGTTTAAATTATGTATGATATAAGTTGCACCATTGTTTACAGTACCTAATATTCCCTAAGTTCCGTACTATAGTGCCTATAAATTATTTCTAAAGTAAATATTTATTAACTTTGAAAATTGAAGGAGAAAAAAGCAATATCAAATCCATATGAAATCATAAATCATATGATGTACTTTAAAAAAATTGTCAATAAAGATGCACAACCTTTATGATGTCTTACTTTTAGCATAAAACCAAAACACACTAAATTGTGGAGTGGATGAACCATTAATTTCTCACAGGTTGATTGAATAGATAATGATCATTACGTACTGATGATCAACATTATATTTAGAGCTAGATTCCATTATGCCAATTCAACAATGTATTGATGGTTTAATGATTAACCTCTAACCTTAAACTTGAAGACATATCTAGGGTTAAAAAATTCAAATTACCGTAACGGAATTCCAGTGCATGCCGTGCATGTGCTGCTGCTTGTGATGGATGACAGAGTAGTGCACCTTGTTGACACAATGCTTCTCTGGGTCGGACACTGAGTAGTCCAAAGCTTTCTCGTGGGGATCCTGATCAATGCAATGGACGACGACGTCGGTGGGTAGCCCCGAAAGTCCATGATCTGTCACGACGGCGTCCATGACAGGCCCCCTGCGTTTATGGCCACGATTTGTCATGACAGCCAATCAACCTCCACGAGTCAATTTCATATCCGGCGGCAGGGAGGCGGGCGTGTGAGCGGCGGCGATGGTTTTAGAGCGTACCCTAGGGGAAGAGATGCAGGGAGTAATTGGTAGTTACCTACTATAGCAGAAATACTTGTGAGAAAAATTGATTGGTCGGCGTTGGGAACCATCAATGCAACGGCACTTATTTAGGTGCTTAATTAGGATCCTGGAAAAAAATCACAAGCGTAGGCGCTTGGGGAAGGAGCTAGGAACTGGATTTTGTACATCTACGTGATGCAATCCAAAGATCGTGTCCGGGGTGGATGGGTTGGGGATTGAAAATTGTGTACATAAACCCTAATGCTCAAGACTTGTGAAAACATCAGATCAAATTGTCATCAAGTGACCTAGTATTACTTGGATCGAGACTTTGTGATCATCATGTAGCCACGCCACAAACACGATGGTTCTAGTATTACTTGGATCAACCCCTTAGGCAGCAAACTAGTGCATTTCCTTTTTGAGTCACCATCTTCCTTCTTGAAAACCACATGTTCACACTCATCATGTATACCATAACACATTAGAATCTGTTAACAAGCGCTTACAAGCTTAACTAGCTTCAAACGAACCTAGCCAATCAGGGTTTTATGCTACTTAATCTAAATGAGCCGATGATTAATGAGCATGAGTTTAACAAGTAGAGATGCCAAACCACACACCAATTAACATAGTTCTACCTTAGTTCAACGCTTCCATATATACAAAAGCAAGCACCACTTAGTAGTACCGGTGCACATAGTTCAACCATAAACGTTCACCAACAAAGTATAGCATAGGGTAGTACTTAGCATAGTGAAAACCAAAAGAGCATCAGTTCTAGCTGTGAGGGTAGTACTTAGCATAGTTAAAACCAAAAGAGCATCAGTTCTAGCTACGAGGCTGGGCACCTCCCTAAAGCCTCGAAGAAGCCTCATCAAGTGGTCGACATACGTGGCGTGCTTCACACTGAAAGCATAGCCATTCTTCATGCTACCTTGGGATGTTCCGACTGTATGGTTAATGGTACTCGACAGGTCGCCTTTCATCACCTTGCTGCAGTAAGGGCATCTGTAGCCCTTTCCGAATCTAGGCCTCACACATTTCTCGAGCTCACCACTGTCCAATTGCCTCACCTTCTACCTACTGTAGATCCTCTGGGTTTCTGGGTCGCTGTCGACGTCGTCACCTAGGACCTACATGTAGTACAAAATGTTGCGTAAGTATATTTAATATGATTATTCAGCAAGCACATAGTCTATGAAACATAATGTAATTGATGATAGCGTAAAATATCTTCAAATGATGTTGAAAAAATAAATGCATAACTTATTAGTTGCTACATAAGCAACTAAATGGGATAGTACCATATAGTAAAAAAATGAAGGATCAACCATACATGTCGAAGAGAGCACTAGCATTGCCACATTTTGCCACACATTTTTCCCAAGCTTGCCTAAGGGAACCTTGCCACACTTTTTGTGTGTATGCCATGTGGGACCCAAGTGTGGCTTGCCTAAGGTGTGGCTGGAACCAAACACTCACTTAAGTTGGTAAAACTTGCCTAACCTTAGGTATGGCAATCTTTGGCAAAGTTAGTCACAAACCAAACAGCCCTTTAGTGCAACAAAATTCACTTGTTACGTAAAAATGCATGAACTAATGATGTAACATGGCAGAGTAGCATACAGATGTACTAATGCAAAAAAAGACTTATAACTTACAAGCATGACTAGATAAAATAGCTAGTGAGTTGTATCTATTTAGGGTTAGAATTTTGTGTGCTTATGATGATGGATATTGAAAGTCCCCATGTTATAATCATGGAAGTTTCCCCTGTTGATCGATACCCCACCCATCAATGTTCCTGAACCATTCAACATTCTAGGTAAAGTAGTTATTATGAATTCTTACAATAGGTGATCCCAAATGTTGTACTTACAAAAAATGGTTTTTATCATTTATGCCACCAATTGTGTCCCACAACTAAGTATCACCACTTGGAATTTCTACTGCTAAAAAAACCATCGCTTCGTTAGATACATGCTCAAAAATGCCACTGCACATCATTATTGTGATCTCAAATCTATCTTGACATGTTATAATGGCATCAATACCTATGGACCAACATTCCAGCTCTCCCTCTATCTCACTATAATAAAGTGTGGGCCCACTTGATCCCAACAGCGTTCTTATTTTCCTGTAAAAGTATTCACTTACTTACTCCTCACAAGTGGGGCCACACTTATCATTGTGAGATAGAGAGAACTGAAATGTGGGCCTGGGCTTTTTTAGTCATATTGGATGGTCACCAAGTTTTACATGAAAATAACAATGTCTGATGGCATTATTGAGCAAACATCTAACGGGACGATGGCATTTTTGAAACATCTAATGGCATTTTTGAGTAAGCATCTCACGAATCGATGGCATTTTTGAGCGGCTGTAACTTCTAAGGGAAAAACTGAGTAGTGGGATACAACTGGCGGCATAAATGATAAAAACCCTACAAAAGAACTAATTAAAACAACTCAAGTAAAACATTGATGATATCCAAATTCTTTCTAAAATAGCCATTGCTTAGAGATAATCAATGTTTAAAATCATTGCCACAACCACTTATGGAACATTTAAACCAAAGATTGATCAAGTTCAACCAAACATGTACTCAACATTTTAATACCTTATTTGCCTTGTACTGACCAGAGAAAACCTAGGATATTACAAAATAAATAAATAAATAAATAAAGGGGATAGATGACTAACCTCTTTTTCGTTCTCGTCAGCGATGACCACAGGTGGGGGCAGGGGAGGAACAACCACGGCAGACGAACACCCGGCTGAGGCTGAGGAGCCACCACCTACTCCGGCAGAGAAGTCAGAGGAGCTATCTTTTATGGATTATTAGCAGAATAATTTATATAGGTCAAAAACTGACATATACATGCCTCAATAAATGTAATCTAGCTACACAGCTCCGGATCTAGGATTTCATACTTGGGTGTTCAAAAATTTATATTGCAAACTAAAATCACAACAATATTTTTCAAATGGAGGGAGTAATATCTAAAATTTTCATGTGAAAAGATTCTTTGTACATCGTAATGACAGTACTGACATGAATGACAAAAAATGAAGATTATTTACATCATGACCGTACAATATGACATTTTCATAAACAAGGCATGGTGTTGTTATCCTTAAGTTGCAGAAAATATTTTCACAATCACCTACGTTGGCATTCAATTCCAAGGTCAAGCTACGTATTTGTATTAGCACAATCACCAAACCTAGGTGGATTTATTAGCAGAATAATTTATCTAGATCAAAATATTGCCTATACAGGGCTCAACACATGTAACCTAGCTAGTTACCAAACACATCTACAGAATATTGATATGGAGTCCATCGATCAAAGATAAAAGGAAACCCTAGCCTTCCCAAAAAATAGACAAAAGGACTGACCAGAGCACACCAAAGATTTTACAAAAAAATAAAGAAGATAGATGACTAATGTCTTCTTTGTTAACATCGCCGACGACCACAGGCTTGGGCACAGGAGGCGTCAACCGTGGAAGAGGAGACAACTACTCCATCCGAGGAGCCAGAGCAGCTACCTAGTCCCATATAAATAGAAGAATATTTTATATAGATCAAAAAATGGCATATACATGCCTAAACTAATGCAACCTAACAACACAGATTCGGATCCAGGATTTCAAAGTTGTGTGTTCAAAAATTTATATTGCAAACCAAAACAACAATAATATTTTTCAAACGGCTGAGATCAAGTTGGCTTTTGACTCCAGAAGGCATTCTTCTGCCTCTGCCTTTGTTACTCAAGAAATTAAAGAGTTAGGAGTACTATCTAAAATGTTCATGTGAAAATATTATTCTTCCATCATACTGACAATACAGACATGAATGACAAAAAATGAAGATTTTTTAGTATGACATTTTCGTAAACAAGGCATGGTGTTGTTATCCTTTACTTGCAGAAAATATTATGCTGAAAATAAGCAACCAAGTAATATATTTCAAGTAGGGATGATAACAAGTCTAAAATATTACAGCCTATGGTAATTGGACTCCAAGAATCAAGCAATTGGTGTTGAGAAAATTGAACGACAAAAAATGTGTCTGCTGGATTAAGCGTGAGAGGCTAGTTTTATACAAATTGACATGAAGTTTAGTGCACAAACTACACCACTTTTAGTCCATTTAGCAAAAAGAGAACCATATATAAGAAATTTTGGGAAAAATATTTGGGTGGTTGGTAGGTCTATCTCAAAATTTGGCGTCAACACATTTTGGATGCACGAGAGCCATGGATCGGAGTGGTTGGTAGATCTTACAAACAAGATAAACTATACAATGAGGAGCCGACCCCCACACCCATGCACCCATGTGGATCCACCCTTGAAACCTACCGGATCTAACGAATCTAGGTACAGATTTCATAGATGGAAGAAAAGCAGAAACCCTAGCCATGACCAAAAATACATAAGGGAGTGAACAAGGAAACCTAGGATATTTCCAAAAATAGGACTGACCTCTTCTTCATCGTTGTCGTAATTGACGTTGACCATGGGCTACGGCAGAGGAGGTAGATGGCATGGCAGAGGAGGCAGATGGTGTGGCAAAGGAGTCACCTGCTCCGGCGTAGGTGACACCTGCACCGGAGCCTAGACGTGGTCGACGACGTCAAGGCCGCCCTGCTGCCGGCTGGACCCCTCGCCGATGGGGAGGGGTCTCTCCATGTGCAGCTCTACACGGTGCTTGGATGCTTCGTGCGCCCTAGCGTCGGCCCCAACATTGGCCCTCCCTCCCATGGTGCGCTTGGGCATCTCGATGGCGGAGGTGTAGCAGCGGAAGGGAGCAGCGGCGGGAAGGGAGCAAAGACGGGATGGGCAGGCGAGTGGTGAGCCGTGGGAGGAGAAAACCCTCTTTCTGGATTTGTGGATGGAGAAGAGGAAAGGAAGAGGGAGGCGGTGATGAGATAAATGCTATGGGGAAGCGGAGCATGCTATGGGGAAGCAGAGCCGCCAATTTAGTCCTGGGCAGTAAAAAGCAGTTGTTGCCACGTTCACACCTCCCCGTGCGTTGTTCACACCACCACGTATGCCACGTTAAAACGTAACTTCTCACTTCTCACTAAAATGAATAGCCTGGTCGTGCACAGCCACGATTTAGGAGTAATGCAACTTCCCTTTAAAAAATTGTGTAATGCAACTACACCCTCATTACACAGAACAAAGTCATACAGTGGGACAACTGCATTTGTAGGCTTGTTTCATATGCCCGGGTCATGTTTTATATTTGTCCTAAAATATATTGTAAAATTTTACAAACAATGGAATGGCAAATGGATGTGACAAAACTTCGTCAGCAACCACGCGGATTCGTCTGCCATATATCTGATGTCCGGTACCGAGGAGGGGAATGTTGATCCACGCGATGCCATGTGTTTCGTCTAGACCCGTATCATGCACCCCTAGCCAACCGGGCCAAAACATGCGCTGCTAGTCTTCTCGATCCAAACAACGAGCTAGTGTCCACCATGCACAAAGATGCTCATGTGGACAGGTTTGATAGCACTAGTGAATGACGTCGGATTTCGGTGTGCAATATGTGTAGCTGCGTGTCTCTTTGGCATGCCTGGCATACCGACAGGAGGGACTCGTCGAAGGTTCAACGAACCGTGATGGGGTCAATGATGGATGTATCGTGTGGGTCAACCTGGCTAACGGTGCATGGTTTGAGTTTAGGTGGCTAGGTTTGCATGGCTGGGGGGCTAGATGGCTAATGAGTGTGCATGCGTCATTTGTACATTGTCAAGGTTGAATGGTGGTTGTCTACATGGCCATGCGTGCATGCATGGTGTGGGTCCAGTTTGCATGCGGCGCACGGGATGTGCCTTGGTGGGTAGGGCCCACAACTTCGGCACAGAGTTCTGAATCAGATGAAGGGGCAGGCCCCGGTCTTCGTCCACAAGCAGGACTTGTTCCCTCTCGAAGGCTAGCTCCGGGATGCGTTTTGGTCTCATTTACACACAACTTATGTGAAGGCTTATGCGTGCCACTCTCGATGTTCGACCACACCCACATCGCAAAAGGTCCCAAGAAATTTGGATCCCTCATGAATTTGCATGGATTATAGCGGCGGCAGACGACACCCAATATTTTTTTCCCTTAACAATGGCTCTGAGGCGGCCTTCCCATTGGTCGCACATGGCACATATATGGACCAGAGCTTAGCATGGAACTGTCACCCCCAATCCCTTCTGTGATTTCATGTGGCCGCGGTATAGATCCTGAATTTCTGGGGATACTACCCTAGAAATGCGGCAAATGTCCCGAATATGGCAAGCATGGGCTCCAAGAAAGGCCGGGACCTTGCATGTGCTTTTGGATTGTTCTCCGTTGACCCGAGAGAAAGCATCAATGAAAATGGAGGAACGGGCCCACACTCATTGCGCAAACCAGACGCGTTACCTCAAGGTAGCTAGATCCAAACCATGCACCCCCGCCGTCTAGACCCACGTGGTGCACCACTTAGACACTAGACCCACATCACTTAGGCCGGCCCCCAAGCCAACCATTCCCCGTGTAGACTCATATGCCGCCCCCCGCAAAAAAGCTTAGCACAAGACTTCCACCCCGATTTCCACAACATGCACCACTACACGTAAGTGTCCAAAAAATGGACTATCGCATTATCAACATTTTTTGCCAAAACAAGTAAGTTGTTTTTAAATTGCTTGAAAATAGCAAGGTTTATATTAAATTATAATTTCATTAATTACACATTATAACGTGCATTTTTTGTCCCTCAAAGAGGGGTGCATTCCTTTTTGTAAACACACAAAATTACTTCCTTTCCCTCGAAAAAACTAATCCTTCTTCACCCTCTCACGATCACGTTCATGGTGGCCTCGCCCTATAATCTAGGAGTGGTCGATCCAATCTCCCCACGGGGGACAACTTCCATGCACTATCTACCTTGGTTGGTTGCAACCATCTCGCCATCATGGTTTATTATGGGAAAATCACATTCTTTTGTTTTTCCTTCCAAAGATATGTGGTGAAAAAACATGGAACAAAAATTGTAGAAGGCATGGTAGGATACGTGTACATGTTGTATTTTTGTACTACAAGTGCACTTGTTGGCAAGTTGCATGTGCACGTGTCATGTTTCATTTTTTATTGAAAATTATGTTGTACATCTTTACATAGACGCTTGAATTATTGTTTTCATATGTTAATAATTCCTAAATATTGAAATTCAGCATGCACATAACACATGCCTTCCAAGCTTCGTCAGCGACCGCTTGGATTCGTCTGGTATATGCCCGTTGTCTAGTATTGGGCAGGGGAATGTGGATCCATGCGATGCCATGCGTTTCATCTGGACCCATGTCATGCACCCCCAGCCAATCGGGCCGACGTCATGTGCCGCTAGGCTTCTCGATCCTAACCATGCACTAGTGTCCACCATGGGTAGAGATGCTCAGGTGCACAGGTTCGCTGGCACTAGCGAATGATGTCGTATCTCGGTGTGCAATATGTGTAGTTGCGTGTTGTTTTGACATACTTGGCATGCCGAGGGAAGGGACTCATGTCGGAGGTCCAACGAACATAGGTGGGGTCAATAATGGATGGATGGTGTGGGTGAACCTGGCAAACGGTGCACAGTTTGAGTGAAGCTGGCTAGCTGTGCATGGCTGGGGGCTAGATGGCTAATGAGTGCGCATGTGTCTTGTGTACATTGTCAAGGTTGACCGATGAGTGTCTACTTGGCCACGCGTGCATGCACGTTGTGGGTCCAGTTGGCGTGCGGCACACGGGACAAGCCTTGGTTGCTAGGGTCCACATCTTGCAGCACAGAGTTCTGAAGCAGATGAAGGGGCAGGCCCCGCACACAGTTCATAGGCCGGACTCGTTTCCTCTCAATGGACAATGGCTCTGAGGTGGTCCTTCTCTTTGGTGGCACATGGCCCATATATATGGACCAAAGAGCTTAGCATGTGATTGTTACCCCATTCCCTGCTAGCATTTCATGTGGCTGCGGTATAGATCGTGAATTCCCAATGCTACTACCCTAGAAATGCGGCAACTGTCCCGAATATGGCACGCGGGACCCAAGAAAGGCCGGGACCTAGCATGCGTGTTTGGATTGTTCTCCGTTGACCCTAGAGAAAGCACCGATGAAAACGGAGGAACTGGCCCGCACTCAGTGCGCAAACCGGATGCGTTACCTTAACATAGCTAGATCCAAACCATGCACCCCCGTCGTCTAGACTCACGTGGTGCACCACTTACGTAGTAGACCCACGCCACTTACACTGGCCCCCAAGCCAAGCATTCCCCCGGGGTATACTCATATGTCGCACACCAGAAAATAGAATTAGCACAAGACTTTCACCCCAATTCACCAGGTTACTACCTTGAGCACCCCTAGCCAGCATGATACGTACACAGCATGCACCTAGAGCCACCTGGGCCCACAGCATGCACCACTACACGTATGTGTGCACAAAACGAACTAACCCATAATCAATATTTTTTTGCCAAAACAATTTAGTTATTTTTATAATGGTTTGAAAATAGCAAGGTTTCTGTTAAATAATAATTTCCTTAATTACAATAAGGTCCATTTTGTAACCACACAAAATTCCTACCTTCCCTCGAAAAAAGAATTCTTCTCTCACGATCATGATGGCCTCACCCTATAATCTAGGAGTCGATCCAATCTCCCTACAGGGGCCAAGTTGCACGCAGTAAATATTTTTGGTTGGTTGCAAATTTTTCTCCAAAACGGTTTATTACGAGAAAATCACATTATACTTGTTTTACTTCCAAAGACATGTGGAGACAAAAGCATGGAATAAAATCATAGGAGGCATGGTTGGATACGTGCACATGCTGTCTTTTTCTACTACAACTGGACTTGTTGGCAAATTCCATGTACACATGTCATGTTTCAATTTATCTTGAAAATTATGTTGTACACATTCACATAGGCGATTGAATTGTGTTGCAGTGCACGTCTAAGTGCATTACGGGATAACTATCTTAAACCTCCAAGCAGTGGCCTCAAGCAAGGCAAGAATCAGGCCTCCTTCAAGAAGCGTCGAACAAGTTCAGCTCAGCCGGAGGAGAGAACATCAGTACCTCCACCAACGCCTATTTCTGATCTTCAGCATATTGGAGCACGTCTGCGAATCTCACCAGAGAAGATCTCCAAGGACAAGCTTGATGCTGATCCTTCTACTTCCACCAGCAGCAAGGATTCTGATGTTTAGCTCCTCTGGATGGCATAATGGTTTATGGTGTACCTATTTAAATGCCATCTATCTGTTCTTCTGTTTCCTGTTTAGGATATTTCCATCCTGTTTAGTGGGTCAGTGTAGGTCATTGCATGATCTACTTTTGCTACTGCTTTCTATTTTGGTTTGTAATGAATCAGACAGGGTTTAGAGATTGGAAGATGTTGTGTTGGAACGTGCGTGGTCTTAATTCTGAAGCACGACAATTAGCAGTTAAGCAAAAGATTGATGAAAGTGGTTGTTCGGTTATCTGTCTGCAAGAAACGAAATGCATGCACATTGACCATAGGTTCATTAGGAAATTCTGTCCTCGGTGTTTCGATAATTTTTCCTATGTACCTTCGGATGGTGCTTCGGCTAGCATGATCGTTATCTGGAATTCTTCTTTCTTTGAAGGAAAATTAATTGAGGCAAGGCATTTTGGTATCATTATGGAATTCCAATCTAAGCATATTTCTGAAATTTGGACACTCGTGCCAGTTTATGTCCGTGCTAGAACCCGACCCGGGATGATTTCGTCCAATGGTTATATAATCTTGATATGATAATTGGTTGTTATTGGGTGATTTCAACTTCATGCGTTCGTTGGATAACAGAAATCTGTCGGGGGGTAATGTCAGTGATATTTTTCTGTTTAATGAAGTAATTGGACACCTGGGTTTCATTGAGTTACCTATTAAAGGTCGTCAGTTTACCTGGTCGAATATGCAATCTAATCCATTACTGGAACAGATCGATTGATTTTTTACTTCAGTTGCATGGACCATTGATCATCCTAACACGCTTGTTCTGCCACTTGCTTGCACGGCTTCTGATCATGTCCCATGCGTCGTCTCGATTGCTACTGTGATTCCTAAGGCTAAAATTTTTCGCTTTGAGAATTATTGGATTGACCTGCCTGGTTTCTATCAATGTGTTGCACATGTTTGGAGCAAACCTCTGGCAAGACAATCGGC
Source organism: Triticum aestivum (assembly GCF_018294505.1). Classification (NCBI taxonomy): domain Eukaryota; kingdom Viridiplantae; phylum Streptophyta; class Magnoliopsida; order Poales; family Poaceae; genus Triticum; species Triticum aestivum. Next base: position 70,875,912 of record NC_057795.1, read on the forward strand.
TGCCCTGAATATTTCCTCTAAATTCAAAGCACTAAGGTATGCACTCAAGAAATGGCACATGAATTTGTCCACAATTAAAGCATTAATTGCTGACTGCAACAAGGTCATTCTTTATTTTGATGGGCTGGAGGAGATCAGGTCTTTGTCAAGGCCTGAGTTTAATTTCAGGCGAATTGTGAAATTGCATTTGGAAGATATTCTTCATTGGCAGTATGTATATTGGAAGCAGCGTTGTACTATACGTAACATTAAAGTTGGTGAGGAAAACTCCAAAAAATTTCATGCCATGGCCACGGAAAGGTATAGGAGAAACACTATCTCTTCACTCAAGAATTCTGTTGGTGATGACATTTCGGACCACCAACAGCTTGCGAGCATGTTTTGGTCAGATTTTAATCAAAGAATGGGCAATGCAAAAGGAATTCGCATGGGTTTTGACTTGGACACTTTAATTGCAAGAGTTGAAGACCTTGAGGATATGTCCCAACCCTTCACTGATTCCGAGGTTGATGCTGTCATTAAGAACATGCCACCTGACCGTGTCCCTGGTCCCGATGGCTTTTCTGGGCTGTTCTTAAAGAGGTGTTGGTTAATTCTCAAGGAGGATTCATGCAACTTCTCAAGAAATTCTATGAGGGGAAATGTAATCTAGAATGTCTTAATACCTCATTAATTACTCTTATACCAAAGAAGTTATGCCCTGAAATTGTCGGTGACTTCCGGCCAATCTCTTTGACCAACACTTGTTTGAAGTTTTTGACAAAGCTGCTTGCTAACCGTCTTCAGAATGTGATTCTGTGATGCATTCACCGCAATCAATATGGTTTTCTTCGGTGTCGTTCCATCCAAGATTGCTTAGCCTGGTGTTTCGAGTATATACATCAATGCAAAGCCTCCAAGCGTCCCATTGTTCTGCTCAAGATGGACTTCACGAAAGCCTTTGATACAATTGAGCATGATCTAATTCCCAAAATTTTGCAATGCAAGGGTTTTGATTCCAGGTGGATTGGGTGGATCAATTCTATTTTGTCCATAGGATCTTCTTCGGTGCTTCTCAACGGCGTGCCTGGGAAACATTTTGTTTGCAAAACGGGAGTGCGTCAAGGGGACCCCCTATCGCTGTTGCTCTTTGTGATTGCAGTAGATTTATTGCAGTCTGTAGTCAATGAGATGTGCGCTAGGAACATCCTTTCTCTGCCAATCCCAACAAACTCCAATGATTACCCAATTGTGTAGTACCTCGATGACACATTAATTGTGCTGCCTGCGGTTGATGATCAGATCATTGCTTTCAAGGAGATGCTGGTAACTTTTGCGGAGTCAACTGGCTTGCGAGTTAATTTTAGCAAGTCTTCACTCATTCCCTTAAACATGAGTGATGAAGAAGGTGCTAGAGTGGCATCTTTGCTAGGTTGTGAAGTTGGCACGATGCCTTTCACATATCTTGGTTTGCCCATGGGAACTTCTAGGCCCACCATTCATGAGCTGATGCCTCTGGTGGATCGCATCGAGCGCTGTTTATCTGCCTCTTCATGCTTGCTAAATCAAGGAAGCCGTCTGCAACTTCTCCAGTCTGTGTTGTGCTCCATGCCTATATTTTTTTGTGCTCTTTATCTCTCCCAAAGGGCATTATTCAGCAGCTAGAGAGGATCATGAGGTAGTGCCTGTGGAGAGGTAACACGGATAACCCATGACAATCTTTGGTTGCCTGGGATCTAGTCTGTCGCCCTAAGGCTTTTGGAGGTTTGGGGGTTCTTAACTTGACCATCCAAAATGAAGCTTTGATTATTAAGCATCTTTTCAAGTTTTTCAACAAAGTGGACGTGCCTTGGGTATCTTTAATCTGGGACAGATATTACGCATCATCACCACCCCAAAGCACCAGGGTCTATGGTTCATTTTGGAGGTGTGATATCATGTGTTTATTCCCAAAGTTCTGCAATCTAGCGGTTCCCCAAGTTCATGCTGGTGATACAGTTCTCTTTTGGCTTGATCGTTGGCAGTTGGGAAATCGTGATGTCTTGTTGCTGGACTCTTTCCCAAGACTCCATTACTTTGCTGTGGATGATGCAATCACAGTCAAAGATTTTCTTGAGCGGACTGACATCTTGGATCACTTTCATCTGCCACTATCACAGGAGGCATTTGCTGAGCTCACACAGTTACAAACCCTCCTGTCATTGATCAACTTGAATGGTGAGTTCAAGGACATTTGGAAGTGGCCTTCCAAGTCTGGTGATTACAGGACAAAGATATATTACGATTCTTGCTTCTCACATCTGGTGGTGGATCCTATTTTCAAGTGGATTTGGAAGTGTGCATGCACGCTAAAGATTAAAGTCTTTGGTTGGCTTCTGTTAATGGATCGTTTGAACACCAGAGATATGATGCAACGTAGGCAATGGATCATCCAGGATGACACTTGTGTGCTCTGCAATCTTGTTCATCATGAGGATCGGGTTCACCTTTTCTTTGCTTGCAATTTTAGCCAAAGGGCTCGGAACTATCTTGGAATTTCTTGGATTGCTCAACCAAACCAAACCACATATGATATGGCTCAAGCAGCTAGGAAGGATTTTGGACACCCTTTCTTCTCTGAAGTGGTTTTCACTTCTTCTTGGAATATTTGGACACAAAGGAATGGGAAAATTTTCAGGAATGAACAACCCTCTTTTAGAGCTTGGAGAAGAAACTTTATACATGACATCTCTCTTCTGTCTCACAGGATTAGATGTAAATATAAAGATAGTTTTGTTTCTTGGATAGCTAACCTCATGTAGTTTTCCTTTTGTAAGTATTTTCCTCCTTTCCTGTATCTCTACCTAATAATAAAGCACGTAGGGTTTTTGTCGTACGTCATCATCAACTTTACAAAAAAGTCCCTCTGTTTCTGCAAAATCAACCCGCAGTCCCTATTAAGTGGATTTGGGAAACTGTTCATTTAAAAAAAACTGACGTCGCAGCGGTAGCCTTGGCCTGCATGGAGGTGAGCTCGCGGGCGCGCTTGCGGTAGGCGAGCCTAACCAGCAAGTCCTCCCGCTGTTTGGTGAGATCCTTGGCCTTCCTGCGCGCCTTGTGGGCCTCGACGCTGGCCCTGGCGGGCCGAGGCGTCGCGGAACGGGCGGCGGATCTCGGCTACTCTGCCGTGGAACAGGCAGCAGACGGATCAAGACGGGAGAGGTGGCCACCTCCATGGCGGGTCCCTGGAGGAGACCATCGTGGATCCCGCGGTAGACGAATCGACATGGAGAGGCGACGACCTCCATGGCAGGCTACGAGACAGAGGAGGCAGGGTCTTGTGGCGGCGCTCGCCTGAGCTCCTGGCGCTGGGAAGATATCGGGAATGGACGAAGGACTGCGAGGCAGGTCGGAGAGGGGCCGGATCCGGCGATTCCCGATGACAGATGGTTGGCTTGAAGTTCCTGCAGCGGGCATGGTGGTCTTCCTGTTGAAGAAAATAGAGAGGCTTCAGAGAGAGAAGAGAGAGACAGGGGAGAGATAGAGAGGAAGAGACGAGGCGGGGCAACGTCGCAGTGCAGCTGCTACTCGCCTAGGCGATGAGGTCGGCAGGGCCGCCGGGGCATGGGTCGGAGCGGAGGACCTCGGGCGTCCATGGCGGCCTCCCTGCAACAGAGAGCAAGAGAGATAGAGGTAGATGAGAGTAAACAGGGAAAATTGAATAAGTGAAGAGGGAGATGGTGGGGAAAAGAATGCAGGAGGACGACAGGGTCCTGCTCAGTGGCTTCGGTCGTTGGCGAAAGAAGGAGCTCGGGGACTAGCTGGCTGCGCTCGGGAGCAGCAGATCAAGCAGGAGAAAGGAGGGGATAGAATGAGGCGATGGAATAAGAACGAACTCAGAGAAAGGAGGGGATTGAATGGGATAAGCTTCAACGGCAGAGAAAGGGCCCAGCAAATTTGACGCCTTAAGACGAGACGTACACGTGATGGTGTGCGTGGCCTCCATTCTTTTTTAATTGGGTATGTGGCCTACACCCGCATAGCAGTGATGGGCAACAAAGAAAATTTTGCTTTTTTATGGTGATGATGGGACGGGGGTGCGTGGTCCTTGGGCCAAGTTTAAATAGAGCAAAAAAAAAGAACCTAACATAATCTTGTTAACCCAACAACCAACATTTTCTAAAAAATAATCACCATAATAAAAACATGTTTCATTTCGAATATTAACAACAAAACAATCCCACTTGAATGCACCACTACACTTCCATCCAAAAGAAATTCTTTCGCATTTAAATCCTCTGAAAATCCGAAGAATTTTTTTGAATTATTTATTAAACCTCGAATGGTATACTATTATTTTGTTTGTATATCCCGCTAAAAACACTTACACCATTCCTCTTCCACCTAATGATAGTGGCAAGTTGAAGGAGGAGCCATCAAAGGACATCCCTATGACTTTCTCAACTTTATACTACATGATCTAGACACCAACAATCATGTTTTAAATTGCAAACATTCGAGCGTGTGTGTGTTTCTTAAGATAAAGGGTGTTTCAAAATCTTCTTGCTTTAAAAAATCATGCTTTTAAGTATGTTCACGTTTTTTAACAAATGCACAAAATCCCAAAAAATCCAGCTTAAACAAATATTTAAATTTTATCACAAAATTTTCAAATTTCATATTTAAAAAGACATGTGGTCAAAACATGTTCATCTTCAAAACATGTTTCAATTCTAATAAAAAATATTAAAAATTTCAAAATTGTTCATTTATTTTAAAATAAATAAATGTTAGTGTTTTCCTGAAAAGTAAATAAATAAAACCGATTACTAGACTACTCCATGCACCACTACTCTTCCATCATATTACTCCGAAAAATGATAACAATATAAACTTATTACTGATGTTTATGAGAACTGCGTATAAGAAATGGCGTGTAGGTTTTACGATATTTTCACCCGTTGCAACGCACGGGCATTTGCACTAGTATTTGTAAAGTTGTAACTAATACTCTTTTATTTATTTAATAAAGGACTGTGAGGTTGTTGCCTTGCAGTAAATAGTCAAAAAAATTGTTGTTTTAATATGTTAATAATCCCTAAATATTGACCACGTGACACATGTGGTAAGCAATCCAACCAATTCAAAAAAATCCCTAAATATTCAATTTAAGCATGCACCTAGAAATTATCAGTCATAGAACCAACATCTCTTTCGTAGAGATTAAGGTACTTCCACATTAAATCTAATACTACAAATTCAAAGGATCAACTTAATACATTAACAACACATAGGGATGTAGCCCAAGAATCCAATGAGTAGAGAGAAAAGGAGGAACAAAAGCTGGAAGAAGAAGGATCAGCCAGCAGCAGCGCCATCAGCCTCCTAGCCTCACAACTACAGGTCTCCAGCCTTGTGAACTCCAGTTTTTTTCCTGCAAAACACGAATGGAAAAGTTGCTATTACATGTTAGGACTTAGTGAAAATTACAGTTATGCTGAAAGAGTTATAATGACAAACAGTGTTGACATGATGGTTACAACAAGCAAAAAAAACTAAGCTCACAAGTTGCAACTTACTTTTAACATCAAACAATTATATTAACATGGCCACTTTAGAGCAAGATCTTACCATGCAACATAAACTTGTCATAGCAACATAATGCAAATAATTTTTAGGAAGCATGGCCATAGGAGTTATATTTTTAGTGGCAACCTTCAAGCAAAGTTGTATAGTTTTATAACAGAAAGGGCTGCTATTATTGGTAGAGGCACACTAAGGTTGGCTAGCCATTGAGGATGACCAGTGGGCCAGGGGCCACATTACTGGGAGCATTTGTGTGTGCGTGACTGCCGTGGGACCCAGATGTCAGTGGCTTACTTTGAAAACAAAAGGGGGGTTTATAGTATAGTGGGAACCATCAAGCAAATTCACAAAGTTTTATAGCTGACAGATTTATACTTGCTGAGATGCACAGAGTAAAATGATGGCATGTTGGAGGCAGTAAATAAATATGCTACATGGCTTGTCATGGCATCTAATTGCACAGAATGCTAGTACAAATCATGGAGAAGAAGACATACAACATGAGCCTCTCCATAAGAGCTGGTAGCTCTACCAAAAAGAAATCAACAACTCAAAAAAAAGGTTCAAATATAGTATCAAGCACTTAATAATAGAAAGACACATAACAAATTTTTGGAGTAGAAGTGCAGGTGAACATCAAATTCTACCACTACAACAGTACAAATTTAGCCTAGGGTTCATATACATCATAATCCAGCCTCCAAAAGCATGTACTCAATCACTACCACCACAACGGTAAGCATGAGCAGTAGGAAGATTAGGAGTGGGGAAGCTTACTCTAAACAACGGTACCGCCGCCGTTCAGACCAGGGGAGCGGCGTGGGAAGCGTGGAGAACGGCGGGGAAGCGATGTCATGAGCACTGTCCTCCTCCTCTTGCTCTTCGGAGTCATCTCCGACTTGGTTGGAGGCTCCACAATCTGCAACGGCACCTCGTGCACCGTGGGTTCCTAATCCAGTGGATTCTCTGCCCTGGATCTGAATGCCCACCACATGTGCCTGTCCCATTGGCTGGACGAATTGGCCTGCTCCATCGCCCACAGGAGGATCTCGATGTCGTGCCTCGATTGTGCGGGCGGGGGGAAAGCTTTTTCTTCCCCCTCGATGTCATTTCCCTCAAAGTGGCCATTGTCGTCCAGTTCAACTGCCTTATGTTGTGAAACCAAGAACGGATCTCCATCAACCTGGCCATCTTGACCTGGTCACCGCCGGCGATCTCCACGAAGACGGCGTTCTCGCCGCCAGCGATCTGCTCCTCCATCAAGGTTCTTGCATGGATGGAAGAAGGTGGTGGGATGTGTAAGAGGAGACGAGCAAAGTTGCGGCCGCGAGAAGGAGGAGAAGGAGAGGGAGGATATGTTGCGATTGTAATGGTGATGGGTGAGCGGAAGGACGATGGCGGCGGCGGTTCTGCATTGGATGAGAGGGGCGGCGCGTGATTGTTTTCTTCCTATGACTTTTTTTGAGACAATTTTTTCCTATGACTAAAATGCCAGAGATTAAAACGGTTCCAAAAAAGCCCAACCACTGTAAAACTTTGTATAATAAATATAGATAATTCGGGCCAACCAAAGCCCACAACATGAATTAATAGTACGCTTAAAATTAATAGTAGATGGATTTTTTAGCTAAAAAATATAGATAGATAGATAGATGACCGCCGCTTCTCCACCAAGCTCCTCCTTGCTCCTCCTCTTGGTGCCCTTCACTGCTCCTCCGCGGTGTTGTTGATGGGCTACGGCAGAGTGTGCATGCGCTCGTCGGTGGGGAAGACATTGTTCTGGTCCGTGAAGATGTTATGGGTGGTGAAATCTATGAACTCGTAGCCACACTAGAACACGCGGCCGAGGAGGTAGAACGCGTCAAAGGGGTTCGTGAAGTGGCCAAGGATAGCAACCACAACCCTGTTGTGGATGACCTCCTCGACTCGGTACATCCTAGGAGATCCCCGAGGGAGGTGTCCGTAGCCGGCCCCAAGGAAGAAGTTGGTGAACCCCCTTGCGCCCCTCCACCTTGACATAGCCCACACACGAAGGGTGCTCTCGACGTACACCCCGGCGGGGTAGAGCATCTCCGGCACGGTGGGGGGGAAGCGGTATGTTGGCCCGGTGTACTGCATGGCTGCGGCGGGCTGCTTCTTGGGGCCGTTTGTGGTGAAGAAGAAGAAGGGCACACGCAAATGCAGGTGGGAGAGTATGGGAGATGGATGAAGGGTGTGAGAGGAAGAGGAACATGATAGGTGGCTTAAATAGCCAACGTGGCAGTAATGGGGTCAAATGTGAACAAATTTTCCACCCGCCGCGGCATCGAGAGTGTACACGCGTGGGAAACTGTAGTGTGAATCAAAATGCAAAGTTTAAGTGCTGCCCTATGTTTCGTCGGTCAGGTCAACCGGGGATGGCTCTGCGGCACATGCTCCTTTGCGTATGTGCACGCATGCAACATAGGCTGAAGCGGGCATATGCATGCAACAGTGGTGGACATCACTCGGTCCAACGGGTGGGCTTCTTTACACAGCCCAACGACACGCATGCATGGCAGCCCACCCTCGAGCGCAGAAAAAAAACAGGCCAGAAAAAAAGTAAGTATTATATGATTTATCGACACGAAAGCCCTAGATAATCCTTGCAGCGTCAAAAAGCTACGAAACTTGGCAATGATGCTAGTCATGTTTGTACAAGGTTGTTAGTCCACTTCAAGTGTCGACAAAAACATGCTTCGAGACGGACCCTTCCCGTCCCGAAAGGTGATGTCTACTACACAACCTTCTTCTTGTAGACGTTGTTGGGCCTGCAAGGGCACGGGTTTGTAGGACAGTAGCAAATTTCCCTCAAGTGGATGACCTAAGGTTTATCAAACCTTGGGAGGCGTAGGATGAAGATGGTCTCTCTCAAACAACCCTGCAACCAAATAACAAAGAGTCTCTTGTGTCCCCAACACACCCAATACAATGATAAATTGTATAGGTGCACTAGTTCGGCGAAGAGATGGTGATACAAGTGCAATATGGATGGTAGATAAAGGTATTTGTAATCTGAAATTATAAAAACAGCAAGGTAACAAAGTATAAAAGTGAGCGTAAACGGTATTGCAATGGTAGAAAACAAGGCCTAAGGTTCATACTTTCACTAGTGCAAGTTCTCTCCACAATAATAACATAGATAGATCATATAACAATCCGTCAACATGCAACAAAGAGTCACTCCAAAGCAACTAATAGTGGGAACAAATGAATAGATTATGGTAGGGTACGAAACCACCTCAAAGTTATTCTTTCGGATCAATATATTCAAGAGTTCGTATTAGAATAACACCTTAAGACACAAATCAACCAAAACCCTAATGTCACCTAGATACTCCATTGTCACCTCAAGTATCCATGGGCATGATTATACGATACGCATCACACAATCTCATATTCATCTATTGAACCAACACAAAAATACTTCAAAGAGTGCCCCAAAGTTTCTACCGGAGAGTCAAGACGAAAACATGTGCCAACCCCTATGCATAGGTTCATGGGCGGAACCCACAAGTTGGTCACCCAAACATACATCAAGTGGCACATGATATCCCATTGTCAACACAGATAAGCACGGCAAGACATACATCAAGTGTTCTCAAATCATTAAAGACTCAATCCGATAAGACAACTTCAAGAGGAAAAACTCAATTCATCACAAGAGAGTAGAGGGGGAGAAACATCATAAGATCCAACTACAATAGCAAAGATCGTGATACATCAGGATCGTGCCATAGAGAGAACACGAGAGAGAGAGAGAGAGAGAGAGAGAGAGATCAAACACATAGCTACTGGTACATACCCTCAGCCTCGAGGGTGAACTACTCCCTCCTCGTCACGGATAGCACCGGGATGATGAAGATGGCCACCGGTAAGGGATCCCCCCCCTCCGGCAGTGTGCTGGAATAGGCTCCCGAGAGGTTTTTGGTGGCTACTGAGGCTTGCAGCGGTGGAACTCCCGATCTATCTTCGTTTTCGATGTTTTTAGGGTACGTGGACTTATATAGGCGAAAGAAGTCGGTCGGGGGGTGCTCGAGGGGCCCAAGAGAAAGGGGGCGCGCCCTCCAATCTCTTGGCCCTCCTCGAAGCTCTTCTGATGTGAACTCCAAGTCCCCTGGATCATATTCTTCCCAAAAATCACGCTACCAAAGGTTTCATTCCATTTGGACTCCATTTAATATTCCTTTTCTTCAAAATACTGAAACAGGCAATAAAACAGCAATATGGGCTAGGCCTCCAGTTAATAGGTTAGTCCCAAAACTAATATAAAAGTGTATAATAAAGCCAATAATCATTCAAAATAGATAATAAAATAGCATGAATGCTTCATAAATTATTGATATGTTGGAGATGTATCAGCATCCCCAAGCTTAATTCCTGCTCGTCCTCGAGTAGGTAAATGATAAAAGAAAGAATTTATGAAGTGTGAATGCTAGCAGGTGCACAAGTTTGATCAATGATAATTTCTATCACCTTTTCTAGCATGTTTATATGTCATAACAGTAGTTCATCTCATAAAACTTCTCACGAACCAGTAACAAGCAATTCACATGTTAAAGCATAGACCATAAACTTTCTTGAAAACTAGCAAACTTCATTCTTAGTCATCAAACAATTGCAATTCATCTTATTTTCAGGAAGGGTCTATGTCAGATCTTTGATTTAGCAAACTCCACATACTCAACTATCATATAGTCTTCTACAATTGCTAACACTCACGCAATACTTTTGGTTATGGAGTTTTAATCAGACACAGATAAAGATAGGGGCTTATAATGTTGCCTCCAAACGTATTCACCTTTGGGTGATGTCAATAATAATAGTTCATGCTAACTTACATCCAATTGGATATATATATCAGGATCACCCCATCACAAAGTGCTTGCTAAAGGATAAAATGAAAAAGGGAAAGGTGAAGATCACCTTGACTCTTGCATAAAGTAAAAGACATAAAGTAAAAGATAGTACCTTCGCAGAGGGAAGCAGAGGTTGTCATGCACTTTTAGGGTTGGATACACAAAATCTTAATGCGGAAGAACGTCACTTTATATTGCCCCTTGTATATGGACCTTTATTATGCAGTCCGTTGCTTTTATTGCTTCCATAACAAGATCGTACAAAACTTATTTTCTCCGCACTAATAAGTCATGCATATTTATAGAGCAATTTTTATTGCTTGCACCGATGACAACTTACTTGAAGGATCTTACTCAATCCATAGGTAGATATGGTGGACTCTCATGGCAAAACTGGGTTTAAGGATATTTGGAAGCACAAGTAGTATCTCTACTTGGTGCAAGGAATTTTGGCTATCATGAGGGGGAAAGGCAAGCTCAACATGTTTGAATGATTCATGACAATATACTTTAATTGAGATGTGAGAAAATATAACCCATTACGTTGTCTTCCTTGTCCAACATCAACTCTTTAGCATGTCATACTTAATGAATGCTCACAATTATAAAAGATGTCCATGATAATATATTTATATGTGAAATCTCTCTTCCTTCAATATTCTTTCATGGATTGTTCAAATGACCAAAACAATGCTTGCTAACCTTCAATATATTTACAACCTCTACTTCTTAGATGTGAAGTCATTACTCCCCATGGGATAAGCAAATGAGTCATATAATTTCAGATTTATGACATTCAACTCATTCAACCAGTTACTCATAGGATATAAGTGAAGCACACGAGTAAATGAAAAACTACTCCAAAGAGATATAAGTGAAGATCAATGAGTAGTTAAATAATTATGTAGCTATATGAAGATTCTCTCCCATTTAAGAATTCCAGATCTTGGTATTTTATTCAAACAGCAAGCAAAACAAAATAAAATGACTTTGCAAGGATAGCACAACTCATGTGAAGAAGCAAAAACTTAGTTTGAACCGATACTAACTGATAATTGTCGAAGAAGAAAGGTGGGATGCCTACCGGGGCATCCCCAAGCTTAGATGCTTGAGACTTCTTGAAATATTATCTTGGGGTGCCTTGGGCATCCCCAAGCTTGAGTTTGTGTGTCTCCTTAATTCCTTTTATATGTTGGTTTCCTAAATCTCGAAAGCTTCATCCACACCAAACTCAACAAGAACTCGTGAGATAAGTTAGTATAAAATAATGCAAAAACCTTATCATCTTCTGCTGCAACAAATCACTAAGATTATTATTAAACATTGAATACTAAATGTCTCTACATATTTAATACTCCTATCCTCAAATAGAATCATTAAACAAGCAAACATATGCAAACAATGCAAACATAACAGCAATCTGCTAAAACAGTATAGTCTGTAAAGAATGCAAGATTCATCATACTTACCTAACTCCAAAAATTATAAGAAAACTACTAAGCTGTAGAAGATTTATCAGATCTCATTATGCAAAAAGATTCAATATTATATCATTCTCTGACTTTTCTAGGAAATTTTTGCAACAGCGGTAAACTTTCTGTTTTGAAACAGCAACATGTATACATGCAATAAGCATGGTAAAGGCTATCATTGACATTTTTATTGAAAATAGAGGGGCAAAACATTATTATAAATAACACAAAGCAAATACTAACAAAATAAAATGACGCTCCAAGCAAAACACATATCATGTGGCGAATAAAAATATAGCTCCAAGTAAAGTTACCGATGAACGAAGACGAAAGAGGGGATGCCTTCTGGGGCATCCCCAAGCTTAGGCTCTTGGTTTTCCTTGGATATTACCTTGGGGTGCCTTGAGAATCCCCAAGCTTAGGCTCTTGCCACTCCTTATTCCATAGTCCATCGAATCTTTACCCAAAACATGAAAACTTCACACCACGAAACTCAAGACAAAACTCGTAAGCTCCGTTAGTAAAAGAAAACAAACCACCACTTTAAGGTACTGTAATGAACTCATTCTTTATTTATATTGGTGTTAAACCAACTGTAGTCCAACTTCCTTATGGTTCATACTCTTCGATACTACTCATAGATTCATCAAAATAAGCAAGCAACACAATGAAAACAGAATCTGTCAAAAACAGAACAGTCTGTAGTAATCTGTACCAAACGTATACTTCTGGAACTCCAAAAATTATGAAATAAATTGATGGACCTGAGGCATTTGTCTATTAATAATCTTCAAAAAGAATCAACCTAAAATCACTCTTCTGTAAAGAATCTCAGCTAATCTCGTGAGCGCTAAAGTTTCTGTTTTTTACAGCAAGATCATATAGACTTCACCCAAGTCTTCCCAAAGGCTCTACTTGGCACTTTATTGAAAAAAAGCTATAAAACATGATTACTACAGTAGAATAATCATGTGGACACACAAAAATAGTAATGGTAAATATTGGGTTGTCTCCCAACAAGCACTTTTCTTTAATGCCTTTCTAGCTAGGCATGATGATTTCAATGATGCTCACATAAAAGATAAGAATTGAAACATAAAGAGAGCATCATGAAGAATGTGACTAGCACATTTAAGTCTAACCCACTTCCTATACATAAGGATTTTGTGAGCAAACAACTTATGGGAACAATAATCGACTAGCATTACAAGGCAAACCAAGCATAACATTAAAATTTTAAGCACATAGAGAGGAAACTTGATATTATTGCAATTCCTACAAGCATATGTTCCTCCCTCATAATAGTTTTCAGTAGCATCATGAATGAATTCAACAATATAACCAGCACCTAAAACATTCTTTTCATGATCTACTTGCATAGAATTTGTATTACTCTCCACATAAGCAAATTTCTTCTCATGAATAATAGTGGGAGCAAACTCAACAAAATAACTATCATGTGAGGCATAATCCAATTGAAAACTAAAATCATGATGACAAGTTTCATGGTTATCATTATTCTTAATAGCATACAAGTCATCACAATAATCATCATAGATAGCAACTTTGTTCTCATAAGCAATTGGAACCTCTTCCAAAATAGTGGAATCATCACTAAATAAAGTTGACACTCTTCCAAATGCACTTTCATATTCATCACAATAAGATTCAACATCCTCCAAAATAGTGGGATCAATACTACCTAAAGTTGACACTCTTCCAAACCCACTTTCATCAATATAATCATCATAAATAGGAGGCATGCTTTCATCATAATAAATTTGCTCATCAAAACTTGGGGGACTAAACATATCATATTCATCAAACATAGGATCCCCAAGCTTGTGGCTTTGCATATCATTAGCATCATGGGTATTCAAAGAATTCATACTAATACCATTGCAATCATGCTCATCATTCAAAGATTTCATGCAAAACATTTTATAGAATTCTTCTTCTAGCACTTGAGCACAATTTTCCTGACCATCATTCTCACGAAAGATATTAAAAAGATGAAGCGTATGAGACAAACTCAATTCCATTTTTTTGTAGTTTTCTTTTATAGACTAAACTAGTGATAAGACAAGAAACAAAAAGATTCGTTTGCAAGATCTAAAGATATACCTTAAAGCACTCACCTCCCCGGCAAAGGCGCCAGAAAAGAGCTTGATGTCTACTACACAACCTTGTTCTTATAGACGTTGTTGGGCCTGCAAGTGCACAGGTTTGTAGGACAGTAGCAAATTTCCCTCAAGTGGATGACCTAAGGTTTATCGATCCATGGGAGGCGTAGGATGAAGATGGTCTCTCTCAAACAACCCTGCAACCAAATAACAAAGAGTCTCTTGTGTCCCCAACACACCCTATACAATGGTAAATTGCATAGGTGCACTAGTTCGGCGAAGAGATGGTGATACAAGTGCAATATGGATGGTAGATAAAGGTATTTGTAATCTGAAATTATAAAAACAGCAAGGTAACTAATGATAAAAGTGAGCGTAAACGGTATTGCAATGGTAGAAAACAAGGCCTAAGGTTCATACTTTCACTAGTGCAAGTTCTCTCAACAATAATAACATAGATAGATCATATAACAATCCCTCAACATGAAACAAAGAGTCACTCCAAAGCAACTAAAAGTGGAGAACAAATGAATAGATTATGGTAGGGTACGAAACCACCTCAAAGTTATTCTTTCGGATCAATTTATTCAAGAGTTTGTACTAGAATAACACCTTAAGATACAAATCAACCAAAACCCGAATGTCACCTAGATACTCCATTGTCACCTCAAGTATCCGTGGGCATTATTATATGATATGCATCACCCAATCTCAGATTCATCTATGCAACAAACACAAAAGTACTTCAAAGAGTGCCCCAAAGTTTCTACCGGAGAGTCAAGACGAAAACGTGTGCCAACCCCTATGCATAGGTTCATGGGTGGAACCCGCAAGTTGGTCACCAAAACATACATAAAGTGGAACATGATATCCCATTGTCACCACAGATAAGCACGTCAATACATACATCAAGTGTTCTCAAATCATTAAAGACTCAATCCGATAAGACAACTTCAAGAGGAAAAACTCAATTCATCACAAGAGAGTAGAGGGGGAGAAACATCATAAGATCCAACTATAATACCAAAGCTTGCGATACATCAAGATCGTGCCATAGAGGGAACATGAGAGAGAGAACACGAGAGAGAGAGAGAGAGATCAAACACATAGCTACTGGTACATACCCTCAGCCTCGAGGGTGAACTACTCCCTCCTCGTCATGTATAGCACCGGGATGATGAAGATGGCCACCGGTGAGGGATCCCCCCCCCTCCGGCAGGGTGCCAGAACGGGCTCCCGAGAGGTTTTTGGTGGCTACAGAGGCTTGCGGCGGCGGAACTCCCGATCTATCTTCGTTTTCGATGTTTTTAGGGTACGTGGACTTATATAGGCGAAAGAAGTCGGTCGGGGGGTGCTCCAGGGGCCCAGGAGACAGGGGGCGCGCCCAGGAGGGGTGGGCGCGCCCTCCTATCTCCTGGCCTCCTCGAGACTCTTTTGACGTGAACTCCAAGTCTCCCGGATCATATTCTCCCCAAAAATCATGCTGCCGAAGGTTTCATTCCATTTGGACTCCGTTTGATATTCCTTTTCTTTGATATACTGAAACAAGCAATAAAACAGCAATATGGGTTGGTCCTCTGGTTAATAGGTTAGTCCCAAAAGTAATATAAAAGTGTATGATAAAGCCCATAATCATTCAAAACAGATAATAAAATAGCATGAATGCTTCATAAATTATAGATACACTGGATACGTATCAAAAGGCCTCCCATGAAGCAGGTTCAGAATGGCACTGAATTTTGCCGATATGTAAGTCCAATGAGATCAACACTTGTTCATGTTGGCCAATGTGGCACTGACCGTCGAAGGAGATAAAGATTGATACTTGTTCATGTGGGCCCATATTTTTTTACATTTGGTGTCGATAGAACACAAAAAACAAAAATGACTATATGCTTTTAGGTCTTCACCCTCCTCAATTTGTTGGCCAACTCTGCAGGTTTTGCCTTAAGATGCCACCCCTTTCTGTAAGCTGCAATTGCTGTGGTTTTGGAATGCTAGTTCTCTTACCTGCAGAACGGGCATTTATAGCGACTGTTATGACGGTACACAATCTTTGCAGCCATGAGCCACTTGAAGATTTTCTTTCTGAAAGCTTCCCTCGGCTGTAGGTAGTTCTCCCATTCTTCCAAATCTACCAAATGGTATTAGAAGAAAAAAATCTCATGCCAGCGAATTGTACATTATACCAAAGGCAGGCATAAATGGATTGTTTTTGCTTTATATTAGTTTCCTAAAACTTTGGTTATATGAAAGCCAGGCATAAAATGGAATACAAATGATGCATTCATCTAAATTTGCAAACCCTAGGACTGATAACCATATGATTAATAAAAAAGGTGAACAGTACGATTGTCTATACGAATAGCAAGGAATAACAAGAGAGCAATTTCTAGGGTTAACCTCGAGAAGGCAAATTCTAGGGTTAATATCTGCAGACACTAACCAATTCGTCGTTGTTGGTGCTGTGTTGGACCAGCTGCGGCTGCGAATCGGCGGCAATGACGTCCTTGTCAACCAGTTCCTTCATGGGCTCCACATCCGCCGCACGGAGCGCGCCAGCCACGCCCCCTCCTCTGGCAGGTAGGATCATCCTCGCCGGCAAGAATGTGGGCTTTTTGGCGGCGGCGAATAGTGGGCGGCAACGAAGACGTGGGTGGATAGGCAGAGGCGATCGAACGCTGGAGGCAGGAGCGAAATTTGGGGAGTGAAAATTCAATTTGTTTGGGAGAGAGAGGTCAAGGCCGCGCACAATTCGTCACTTTTGAAATTTAGGTAGAAACATGCATGTATACGGCATCGTGCACACCCAATGATTTGCCCGAACCAACCAATCAACCAACAGAGCAAAACAAAAAGTGCACAATGTCGGTCCACAAACGTGGCAACATAAATCGAACACCAAAATAGTGTGTTAAAAAACAGCAAAATAGAAGGGACATTTTTTTGTTTTGCGAAGTACTACTAAATACTAGAAGGGAGAACTACTGAAAAAAATACTAGAAGGGACAGTTGGCACTTTTAATTTCACATGGCATCTAACTTTTTTGTTCATCGCTATCTATGTTGTACCGATTAGGTAAAATGAATGGATAATTATTTAACCCTAGCTATTATCAAGGTTTATCGGTGTGTGTCTACGTTCCCAAGTGTGCTTGCACGTTGTGGGTCCAGGTGAGTGTGATGCACAGGACGGGCCTTTGTGGTTAGGGCCCACATGAAGCGGCACCGAATTTTGAGGAAAGTGAAGGAACGAAGCCCACACACCGTCCGCATGTTGGACTTGTTCCCTCCCATTGGCTAGATTCAACATGCGATATGGCCTCTATTACACTTACCCCGCATGAGGGTTTATGCATGCCCCTCTCGGTGTTGACCATACCTGGCCGGCTCCTTGAGCTGCCCCACGGTGGGCGCACGGCAGATGCCAAGGGATGGCTAAAGAGAGGAGGAGGCTCGACGACGCTGGTGGGATCCAGAGGCGAGGTTGATATGCGTGGGCGCGGGACGCCGAACATACCCAGGTTCGGGGCTCTCCGGAGAGATAACACCCCTAGTCCTGCCGAGTTTAGTTGGATGGTTGATAGTACAATGTTGCTCCTGGAGCTGTGGGGGGGAGGAAGGAGGCTGGCCAAGGCTTGGGCTGCTCCTTCTCCCTTGCTATGCAGTGGCTAGTCCTATGCTCTCCTGGGTTTCTCTTACAGGCGTCTTGTGTCTATCTCATGTTGCACGTTCTGTTGTTTCTCTGGTTGGTTGTCCCTGTGGGCGCGGGTTCCTGGGGGGTTTTATAGATCAACCCACCCAGGTTTACAATGGTAATATGCCGGGTCGGTGGGTCTGTTCTGTCGGTGTCTGGAGTTCCAATCTGGGTCCCGCTTGAGGGCTTGTGGTTCGCCGGGTTCCCGTAGGTGCGGGCCCCGCGTACCTAGGGGGACTGTGCGTCGTCTTGTCGATCGTCATGGCGTGGCCGAGTTGAGCTACGTACAGTGTTCTCCATCAGGCCACCGCTTTCTGCCGTCAGCGGCGAGGGCGGAAACATTGTTGCCACACCAGCCCTGGTCAGCGGGTAGGTAAGGGGCACTGTTGCCACGCTCCGGCTGACCACAGGCATGGGCGGGAGCACTGTTGTCTTGGTCATCGGTGATTCAGGTCTCGTCCCATCGTACAACCTGGATGGGACGGGATCTGACCCGAGGCTGGGTTGCCGTGGATGCCACGGGTGGATTGGCTTGCTGGGAAGCCATGGCTGTGCCGGATTGAGTTGTCTTGCGCCAGCTGCTGCGGCCGGGTCGACGTACCTTGCCGAGTCGAGGGTCTTGGCCGGGTCGTGGGCCTTGATGGGTCGAGCGACCCAGCCTGGCGTGCACCGGTTTGCGGGCCGATGCGGGCCCCGCTGTTTTTAAAATAGATCCGAGTTCCGTTGCCTGCCCGAGGTTCATCCCCCGAACAGTAGTCCCCGAAGCTGTGAAGGTCCGCCGTCTTTGGATGAGTGCGCCTTCGCAGCTTCCCTCTTGAGCAAGGCGGAATCTGTGAGCGTCGGGTCCGGTGATACCCACTATGTGCCAGTTTTCTCGAAAATCGGATGGCGGCACCCTGACCGTGGCGGGAACCAAGGAGTCCGTCGAATCTTGAGGCGATCCCTCGGGCTTCACGCAGGTGCCACATGGTGCCCGGAAGTTGGAGGGTCCTGACAGGCCACGCGCGTGACGGGACTGGGCGACGTGCCAGGGCCCGCCGCCACGCGCCCTTGGCCCACGCGTGCGGATTTATTGCGGCGTCTGGGGGCCGGTTGCACTTCCCCGCGCAGTTAGTGCGCGTGTACGTGCGCACATATTGCGGGGTAGTGGAATGGGCCTGTGCAGACGATCCCACTCCCCCATGTTTGGATCGGGGTTTATAAATTGAGGGGGGCAAGGGGGCGGCGAACATTATTCTCGCTCGCGCCCTCTTGTCCCCCTGCTCCTGCTCCGCTTCTTGCCACCAACGCACAGCTGCGCCCGCGGCCCCGAGTAGAGACCTTCTCCGTTGTCCTTCTTTCAATTTCTCTTCCGGCGATATCGCTGCCGTCAGGCTCCTGGATGGGCTCGACCGTCACCACCGACGACATCACCTACCTTCGGTCTTTGCGGCGCCTACCGCGGGAGACGGACGTTGGTGTCCGTTTGTCGCGCGGCGAGCAGAGACCCCAGCCCGAGGGGCAGGAGCGCGTCGTCTTCCTCACGCATTTCGAGCATGGCTTCGGGCTGCCGGCGAGCACCTTCTTCCACGTGTTCTTGGAGTTCTTCAGGCTACAACCGCATCATCTTGGTGCCGGCGCCATCGTCCAGCTCTCCGGCTTCGTGACCCTGTGTGAGGGGTACCTGGGGGTCGAGCCAACCATCGACCTCTGGGCGCGCTTCTTCTCCTTGAAGCAGCAGGGCCCGTCGGCCGGGGAGTTCGCCGACTGCGGGGCTGCCATCATCTCGAAGTGGTCGGGGGTAGACTTCCCGAAGATCCCGCTCAAGGATTCTGCCAAGAAGTGGTAGAACTCCTTCTTCTACGTCTACAACCACGGTGCGGACCACATCAACCTTCCTCCCTTCGTCGTCGCACCGCCGCGGGCGAAAACAAACTGGGGCTACTTGCTCCAGCGCCCGTTGCAGGAGATCGTCAATCTCTGCGAGCGGGTCACAGTGATGAGGACACAGGAGGGGCTCACCGGCACCAACCTCCTTGCCGCGTTCATCACCCGCCGGGTTCTCCCGCTTCAGAGGCGCTCCTGCCTCATCGGCGAGATGATCGGGCTTCAGGACCAAAACCGGATGGGGTCGACGCGGCTGTCTATGGAGCAGGTCGCACGAGGCGTGAACGACATCTCCAAGGCCAACCTTGGAGATCACTGGCGATTCGGCAAGGCGCCGTACAGCCATGTGAACCCGGTGCCGCAGGTGAGCGTCTGGTCTTCTTATTTTTCTGCCGCGCACCTTCTCATTCGTCCCGACGCGTCACAGGAGATTCTTCTGAATGCGAGCCGGCATCCTTATGCCCGGGCTCTGCTGCAAGTGGCGCCCGTGGCACCGGAGGAGCCCATGGCTCACGGTGGCGAGGAGGTGGCCGAGTCCGACGCCGACGCTAGGCGTCGTGCGGGTAAGTTTCGAGTCTTTTCCTTCTTCATTTTTCTTGAATATTTGGGCGCGTTGCGGCGCAGGCAACGCTGACGCCGGTTGTTGGTGTAGCGGCGTTGGGTGGGGGAGGCGGCGAGGCGGGCGGAGTTGGGTACTCGCATGGGGCAGCGCCGAGCCACCCGCATGGGAAAGACAACTCGCGCCGCGACCCTAGGCCCCGAAGCATGCGGCGGACCCGGCTGAGCCTGGGAGGCTGGCCAAGAAGAAGTGCGGGAAGCCGACCCCGGTCCCAGTCTTGATAGGGTAAGTCTTATTTCTTGCTTGCGCCTGGATTCCTTGGGCCAGCCTTGTCTTTCGCTTGCTCATTCTTCCTACTTCTTCAGGTCGCCGATCACGCTGGCGAGGGTGGCGGCAGAGGCCGCTGGCGCCGAGGGGGGCGCGTTCCGTAGGAGCCAGTCCGACCTCGCAGGCCTGGCCGGGGAAGAGGGACGAGGTGACTCGGACCTCGGCCTGGACCCGGACGACACTGAGGCCTTGGCCTGGCGGGACAGGAACCTGGCCGAGGCGGAGTTGGAGGCAGCGTCGGTCCAAGCTTGGACCGACGCGGCGGTGGCATGGGCGCGAGGTGGCGTAGAGCCGGCCTGGCGCGAGATGCCGGAGGGCACGGTGGTGCCGGCGACGGTTTTTGAACCGTCGATGGGGAGGCAGCACGGCCGCGGAGGCCGGGCTGAGGTGGTGGTCCTCGACCGGGAGGTTGTGGAGGTGGTGGATGATACCCCGCCGCGAGCCGACGTGGTCGAGTGCGCGGGGGGCGATGGCGGTGGAGGCGGCGTCGCCTTGGAGGAGGCACCGCGGGCGGTGGCGCCGGAAGCGTCGTCGGTTATGGAGCAAGCACTGCAGGCTGCGGTGCCTGAGGTGGCGACGCAGGGCGTCCCGACGTCCGAGTTAATGACGATGCTGGGAGGAGCATCGGAGGAGGTGCTGGCCGCGTTGCAAGCCGCCAGCGGGGGGCGTGCCTTGGTGCTCCGTCCGAGAGGGCGCCGAGCTGTCGACGACAAGGGTCGGCTCCAGGCTGAGGTGGGGCGTCTGCGGGAGCAGGCCACCGCGGCTGAGGAGGCCCGCCAGGCCGAGGCTCGCCGCCGTGAGGCGGCCGAAGACAAGGACGCCAAGCTGAAGGTGGCCTTACTAAGACGGCCGACTTGGAGAAGGCGCTCGGGGAGCGGGACCGCGTCTTGGAGCGGGAGCAACGTGGTACGGTGCTCGAGGCGCAGCACCTGGAAGAGTCCTTCTCTAGTAAGTGATGTTTCTTCGTAGTTTGCCGGGTCGGGACCCGGCCCTTCCTTCCTTGTTGTTCTTCTAACTTGCTTCTTCTTTGGCGGCAAGGGCCTTCCCGGAGACGCAACAGCTGGCGGAGGAGGCCGTCCGCTATCAGCGTGACCCAACTGGCGTTGTTGGATCCGGGACGGATCCGCTGATGGCCTGGACCTTCCCGGAGTTCATTGCCGCTGCTGAGGCCCGCCTGCGGGTCTTGGGGACGCAGGTGGAGCGGCTGTCCCGGGCCGGCACCGCGATGACGTCGGCCCTGTGGCCGGACTCCGTCCATCCACGCAGCTTCTCGCGCTTGGCGCGCTGGTTGGAGATGGGCCCGGATCACCTTAGCGACTGACGCGTTTCTGCCACCCGGGCTGGTGCTGACATGGCGCTCCGGATCGCAATGTCTTGGCATCCGGGTCTTCAGCTGGACGCATTGATGTGCCAGCGTGCTAGTTCGGAGTAGTTGTTGCAGGAGCAAGCCGGCCGGATCACCTCCCAGGCCAGCTACATCGCCGAGTTCGCCTTCCACGACGAGTTCCATCCGGAGATGACGGAAGACGGCGGGGTCATGGAAGGCGATGACTACGGCTGGAGATGGGTGTCTATGGCGACGTGGAGGTCGAAGAGGACACTGGTGCCTCGCTGGACCCGGAGGCCGGTAGGGGAGAGCCGTCGACGTCGTGACGCGGCGCTGTAGAAAACTTTGTTAAGTAGTAGGTCCACCCACCCACTGGGGGTTTTCAGGGTGTAATGAACTCGGGCCATGGGCCTTTGCTTGAAACATTTATGTGTAAATGTTGTGATTGTTTATTTGCTTTTTGCCTTTTGCTTTTTTCGAAATTATTTCATGCGTTTCTCCTCTTTGAAACCTCCCCCCCCCCCCCCCGCGAGTCAGACGGCCGAGGCTCCAGTCCGTGACAAGGAGTTCGGTTCTTCGAGAGGCTTGCGCAGGAGTTGGGTCCTTAGAAGTGTTGAGCGCGAGCGAAACACCCACTGGGCCGGCTGGCGGCAATCCGGCTTCGCCGGTTGGTGAGCAGCCGGTCATGCAGCTAACTTAGTTGACGAGCGACGGGCCGGGTTGGTCGAACCGGTGTCCTTTGACTTAGTGTGTGAATCATAGGGGAGCTTTGGCCCGTTATGCTTTGCCCATCGTCAGCCAGAGCTGGATCTGCGGTTTCAGGGTGAAGTAGGGGACCGTGGCATCCTAACTTTATCAGGAATCACCAAGTAAAGCGGCGGGGTGGTGATCAAGCCAGCCTGCCCCTGAGCCCCCGGGTCGAGCGAGTCGAGCCGGCGGCCGGGTTCGGTAGTAGAGTGATGCAAAATACGGACACAAATAAATTGGTCGGCAAAAGGCAGCCCCCGAGACTCGTTCGGGGACCCCATAGCTTCATATGCTTACAAAAGGCAGCAATACATACATTCATGCGGCTAACTGTAGAATAGGCGGAGGAGTTCCACGTTCCACGGCCGGGTCGTTTCTTCGCCGGCGGTGTCCCTCTTGCGCTTCTTTGACTTGCGCGCGTCGATGAGGTAGTAGGCGTTGCGGTCGCGCAAGGCCCTGCTCACGATGAATGGGCCCTCCCATGGAGAGGACAGCTTGTGCTGGCCTGCCTGCTCTTGGACGAGTCGGAGAACGAGGTCGCCTTTGCGGAATGTGAGAGGCTTGATCTTCTTGCTTTGGTAGTGCCTCAGGCACTGCTGGTAGATAGCCGAACGGCTAAGTGCCAGAAGGCGCACTTCTTCGAGCAGGTCGACGCCGTCTTCGCGTGCGTCTCTTGCTTCGGCTTCGGTGTACATTGTGACACGCAGCGAGTCAAACTCGCTGTCGGTCGGGATGATGGCTTTGGATCCATAGACGAGGAAGAACGGGGTGAATCCGGTCGACCGGTTTGGTGTTGTGCGCAGACTCCAGAGAACTGCAGGCAACTCGTCAAGCCAACTGCCGGGTGAGCGGATGAGTGGCACAACGAGTCGCATCTTGATGCCGGACAAGATGAGTCCATTGGCCCGCTCGACCTGCCCGTTGGATTGCGGATGTGCCACAGAGGCCAGGTCGAGGCGGATGTCGGAGACGGAGCAGTACTGCTCTAGGGCGCCCTTGGCGAAGTTGGTGCCGTTGTCGGTGATGATGCTGTTCAGCATGCCGTAGCACACTGCCATATCCTTGATGAACCGGACGGCGGTTGGCCCGTCCAGTTTCTTGATCGGTCTTGCCTCGATCCACTTGGTGAATCTGTCTACTGCCACCAGTAAGTGCGTCATGCCGCCTCGAGCGGTTTTGAACGGTCCCACCATGTCGAGTTCCCAGACCGTGAAGGGCCAGGCAATCGGTATGGTGCGGAGTGCTGACGTCGGCCGGTGGCTACGTTTGTTGAAGCGTTGGCATCCTTCACACTTGAGGACAAGCGGCTCGGCGTCTTCGAGGGCCGTTGGCCAGTAGAAGTCGTGGCGGATTGCCTTGGCCACCAGGTATCGTGATGCAGCGTGGTGCCCGCACTCGCCTTGGTGAATGTCGAGGAGGATGTCGATGCCGCGATCCTGCTCGGCGCAGCGCTGGAACACGCTGGTAGAGTTGCGCTTGACGAGCTCGTTGTTGATGATGCTGTAGGCGGACGCCCGACGCTGAACTTGTCGAGCCTCTGTCTCGTCCATGGGGAGAACCTCGTTCTCCAGAAACTCTGATATCGGCAAGGCCCAAGATGGGGCCGTGACAACAGTGAAGACGGCCACCTGGGTGGGTTCCGAGTCGGCGGCCCCCGGGCCGGGTTGAGCAGCCCCCGGGTTGGGGACGGCGACGGCCGGGTCCGGGGTGATGGTGGCCGGGTTGAGCTGAGGAGCCCCCGGGCCGGGTTCAGCAGCCCCCGGGCCAAGTTGCGGTGCGGCCGGCTCTTCTGGAACGTGGATGGACTCGGAGTCCGGCGACGGCTTGACGGACGGTTTGCGCAGGTGCTCGAGGGAGATGCCGGACGAGATGGCTTGACGTGATGAGGAGATCTTGGCGAGCGTGTCGGCTGCCTTGTTCTCCGCGTGCGGGACGTGGAGGAACTCGCAGCCATCGAAGGATCCGGACAGCTTCTGGATGAGGAAGCGATAGCTTGCCATGTTGGAGTCGCGGGCGTCCCAATCGCCGGAGCACTGCTGCACCACCAAGTCTGAGTTGCCGTAGCACAGGATGCGCCGGATTCCAAGTTCCTTGGCAAGCCGGAGGCCGTGCACAAGGGCTTCGTATTCGGTGACATTGTTGGAGGCGGCGAAGTGGATCTGGAGCACGTAGCGGAGTCGGTCACCCTTTGGAGATGACAATACGATGCCGGCCCCTAGGCCGAGTCGCATCTTGGACTTGTCGAAGTGCATGCGCCAATGCGTCGAGTCGGGAGGCGGCGGCAGGTACTGGGTCTCGGTCCAGTCGATGAGGAAATCGGCTTGGGCCTGAGACTTGATCGTGGGGCGGGGCTCGTAGAGGATGGTGTGGCTGGCTAGCTGGATCGCCCACTTGGCGACCCGGCCAGAGGCGTCTCGGCACCCGATGATTTCTCCGATAGGCGCCATGCTGATGACGGTGACGACGTGCTCTTGAAAATACTGCTTCAGCTTCTTTGCGGTGAGGTACACGCCATAACACATCTTCTGGTAGTGCGGGTAGTTCTACTTGGAGGTGGAGAGCACTTCGCTCAGGTAGTAGACCGGGTGCTGGACGGCCTGGATCTTGCCCTTCTCCATTTGCTCGACCACCAGCACCGTGCTGACCGCCCGTGAGGTCGCGGCTATGTAGAGCAACAATGGCTCCTTGTTGGTCGGCGCGGCCAGGACTGGTGCGGTGAAGAGCATGCGCTTGAGGTCTTGGAAGGCTTCGTCCGCCTTGCTGTTCCACTCGAATGGGCTTGTTTTCTTCATTAGCTGGTACAGCGGCAGTGCCTTCTCACCCAGCCAGCTTAGAAACCGGCTGACCAAGGCCAGGCAGCCTGTGAACTTCTGGACATCGCATAGCCGAGCTGGCTTGCGCATGCGCTCGATGGCCTTGATCTTCTCCGGGTTCACCTCGATGCCGTGTTCCGAGACGAGGAAGCCGAGCAGCTTTCCGGCCGGGACGCCGAAGATGCACTTTTCCGGGTTGAGCTTGACCTTGTATTTGCGGAGATTGGAGAATGTTTCCTTCAAATCGTCGAGGAGCGTGAGGTGTTGCTTGGTCTTCACCATGATATCGTCCACGTACACGTGGATGTTGCAGCCGAGTTGCGGTAGCAGGTATTTCTGCATGCAGCGTTGGAAGGTGGCGGCGGCGTTCTTCAAGCCGAACGACATGGTGACGTAGCAGTACGCCCCAAAGGGCGTGATGAAGTATGTCTTCAGGGCATCGGTCGGGTCCAGCTTGATCTGGTGGTAGCCGGAGTAAGGATCCAGGAAGGACAGGAGCTCGGACCCGGCGGTCGAGTCGATGACTTGGTTGATCCGCGGGAGTGCGAACGGATCCTTGGGACAGACCTTGTTGAGGCTAGTGTAGTCGATGCACATGCGCTAGGTCTTGTTCTTCTTCAGGACGAGGACTGGATTGGCCAGCCACTCGGGGTGAAACACTTCCATTATGAAGCCGGCCGTCAAAAGCTTGGCGACCTCTTCACCAATGGTTCTTCTCTTCTCTTCAGAAAATCAACAGAGGGGTTGATGGACAGGCTTGGCGTCCTTGCGGACGTGGAGTTTGTGCTCGGCGTACTTCCTTGGGATACCCGGCATGTCTTTGGGGGTCCATGCGAAGATATCCCGATTCTCACGGAGGAAGTCGACAAGCTCGCCTTCCTATTTGCTATCAAGGCGGGCAACTACAACAACGTACTTTCTGCAGCTGGGGTCTTCCGGGTTCAGCTTCACTTTCTTGGTTTCCTTGAAGGGCTTGAAGGAGACCTCGTCGGCCGGGTCCAGGGTCGGGATCGAAGCAGCGGAGGCCTCGCCGGCCAAGGCGACGATCCGGTCGAGCTGGCGCCGCTCCTCGGCAATGACCAGCGACTCGGCCAACTTGGCGCCATCTCGGGCGCACTCCAGAGACTTGCGGTAGTCGCCGGTGACAGTAATGAGGCCCTTGGGACCCGGCATCTTCATCTTTAGATACGCGTAGTGGGGAACCACCATGAACTCGGCGAGCGCGGGCCAGCCCAACAGCGCATGGTATGCGCTGGACAGGTCCAACACCTCGAACCAGACTGGTTCACGTCAGAAGTGGCTGCTTCCGCCGAACAGGACATCGAGCCAGACCCGGCCAATGGGTGAGCGGGAGAGGCCAGGTACGATGCCGTGGAAGACTGTCCGGGTCGGCTCCAGGTCCTCGGCCTTAAGGCCGAGCTTGGTCCATGTCGCGGTAGAGGATGTTGATGCTGCTGCCCCCGTCGATGAGGACTCAGGAGAACTTGCATGTACGCCGCATGACGATGGTAGGGTTGAGGACGAGGGCGTATCCTCCCGGACTTGGCATGATTGCCGGGTGATCCTCCCTGGTCCAGGTGATCGGGCGACCCGACCAGTGCATGAAATCCATCTTGGCTGGGACGACGGTGTTCACCTCCTGCCGAAGGAGGCGCTCGGTGCGCTTGTCATCGCCGAGCTTAGTGAAGATGACGTAGGCCGTGTTCTGGTCCGGGTAGGCGTTGTTACGCATCGCGCCGCCGGCGGGCGGCGACGGTGGAGGCGGAGGCGGCTGTCCTGCGCCTGGAGCTAGAGCCAGAGCCGGGGGAGGCGGAACGTCACCCCTCATGATGCGCTTGGTGATGGCACACTGTCGAAGCGTGTGCGTGGAGGGTCTTGCGCCACTGTTGTACTTGCATGGGGTGTCGAGCATCTCCTTGAAGCTCATGGCTTGTTCTGATGATGCTACTGCCGACTGCTTTCGCCGGCTGGCTTCGGGGGAGGAACTGGCTTCGCCTTGCCGGCCTCATCCAGCGCCACCTGGATCTTCATCGCGAAGTCGGCGTTGGCGTACTTGTCCGCCGTCACCATGAGCGCGGACATGGTGGCCGGCTCGGAGCGTAGGAGCTTGGGCTTGAGGAGGGTGCCGTCTCGGCACCCGCTGACGAAGTATTGGATCGCCTGGACTTCATGGACGCCCTCGCAGCTGTTCCGGAGCTCGGTCCAGCGTGCCAGGTACTCGCGGCCAGTCTCTGTCGGCCCCTACACGCACATGGCGAGCTGGCTGGGGTGATTGGGCCGCTTGTATGTCCCTGTGAAGTTGCGGACAAAGGCTTCCTCGAAATCGACCCATGCATTGATGTTGCCCATCGGCAGGCTGTTCAACCATGTGCGAGCCGATCCTTGGAGCATGAGTGGTGCGTAGCGCACGGCGAGTCGATGATTAGCACCGGTGATGCCAATGGCGGTGGTGTAGTTGGTGAGCCAGTCTTCTGGCTTCACGGTCTCGTTGTACTTGGGGGTGTCGCGGGGAAGCACGAAATCCTTGGAGAAGGGCTCCTCCCGGATGTGTGGGCCGAAGCACGCTAGCCCGATAGCGCCGCTCTCCTCCACCTCCAGGGAGCGAGCGAGCTGATCAAGGCAGTGGCATGCGTCGGTGTCATCGATGGCCCGCGGGCCGAGTCGACTGGCGGCCAGGCCCCGAGGTGCCGGGTCGGCGGGAGCCGGACGCCGGCCATGCTGGCCAGCTCCGCGCTGGGTCTCTGGGGCGGGCTCGTTGCCCCGAGCGTCGGCAGTGGTGGCGGCCGGGTTGTGGCGGGTCCGGGCTTGGCCAGAGTGCGCCTTGTCGGGCGGCGAGGAAGCCGTGTGCAGGAGTTCGCCGGGTCCGCCGACGCGCGCGAAGACGAAACCCGCCGTCTTGGCTAGCTAGTTGAGGCGATCCTGCTAGGTGTTGGCGGCGTGGAGGAGCTCGTGCATCCGCCCGATGCGCTCCTTGAGCTCCTCGCCCACGAGTTGGTCGAGGCCGACCGCGGCTGCCTCCGCAACGCGCATGTTCTAGATCGGGGTCTCGTAGATGGTCCGGACGGCACCGAAGACGCGGCCGATCGCTCCTCCCCGGGCGCGAGTATCGGCATCCCGGCTCAGCTCGGCCGCGGCGGGCGTGAATCCCTGGGCGGCGTCATGCTCCATCTAAGCGGCTTCGAGGCGACGCCTGGTGGCGGCCAGCATCTCGGATAGGTCCAGCATCTGGTGGCGTCTGTCCTCGAGCTGGGTTCGGGCTTCAGCGACGTTGGTGGCATCGATGTCGGTGCCGATGGGGATGCGGAGGCTCTGCATCGCGGCACGCAGCAGGTTGGACGGCTCGGTCCGTGCCGTGGCGGCTGTGGCTTCGGCGACCCTCCTCACCTTGCTCGACGAGGAAGAGGCGCCATCGTCGGTGACAAAGACCTCCACATGGGCGTCCTTTGCCCCGGCAATGAATCCGCCGCTGAGGGAGAGCGGAGAGTCAGAGTAGCTGAGCACCTCGCTGGGGTACTCGTCGACCGCGAACGCGTCGGAGATGCGCAACACGGTAAAGGAGGCGGCGAGCGTGCCGATGACGTCGTCCGCCAGAGCGACGGACTCGTCGGAGTAGGAGAAGGGCCCCGTCTGAAGCATGCTCCCGGACGGCTCCTCGAGATGACCCACGGTGGGAGCCAACTATCATGGTGGGCGCACGGCAGATGCCAAGGGATGGCTAAAGAGAGGAGGAGGCTTGAGGGCGCTGGTGGGCTCCAGAGGCGAGGTTGATATGCGCGGGCGCGAGACGCCGGACATACCCAGGTTCGGAGCTCTCCGGAGAGAAAACACCCCTAGTCCTGCCGAGTTTAGTTGGATGGTTGATAGTACAATGTTGCTCCTGGAGCTGTGTGTGGGAGGAAGGAGGCTGGCCAAGGCTTGGGCTGCTCCTTCTTGCTGGTTATGCAGTGGCTAGTCCTATGCTCGCCTGGGTTTCTCTTACAGGCGTCTTGTGTCTATCTCGTGTTGCACGTTCTGTTGTTTCTCTGGTTGTTTCCCCTATGGGCGCTGGTTCCTGGGGGGTTTTATAGATCAACCCACCCAGGGTTACAATGGTAATGTGCCGGGTCGGTGGGTCCGTTTTGTCGGTGTCCGGAGTTCCGGGCTGGGTCCCGCTTGAGGGCTTGTGGTTCGCCGGGTTCCCCTAGGTGCAGGCCCCGCGTACCTAGGGGGATCGTGCGCTGTCTTGTCGATCATCATGGCGTGGCCGAGTTGAGCTACGTACAGTGTTCTCCTTCAGGCCGCCGCTTGCTGCCGTCAGCGGCGAGAGCGGGAACACTGTCGCCACGCTAGCCCTGGTCAGCGGGTAGGTAAGGGGTATTGTTGCCATGCTCCGGCTGACAACAGGCATGGGCGGGAGCACTGTTGTCTTGGTCATCGGTGATTGAGGTCTTGTCCCATCATACGGCTTGGATGGGACGGGAGCTGACCCGTGGCTGGGTTGCCGTGGACGCCACGGTTGGATTGGCTTGCTGGGGAAGCCATGGCTGTGCCGGGTTGAGTTGTCTTGCGCCAGCTGCTGCGGCCGGGTCGACGTACCTTGCTGAGTCGAGGGTCTTAGCTGGGTCATGGGCCTTGCTGGGTCGAGCGACCCGGCCTGGTGCACGTCGGTTTGCAGGGCGATGCAGGCCCCGCTGTATTTAAAATAGATCCGGGTTCCGTTGCCTGCCCGGGATTCATCCCCCCGACAATACCCTTCATGGGTCATATGATGAGACCACGCCAGGCCCCGTGATGCACCGCCTAGGCACAAACCTGATGCATTACCTCTCGGTAGCTAGATCCAAACCATGTACCCCTGCTGTTTAGACCCAAGTGGAGTAGCACCTAGACACATGACCCGCGACACTTGTGCCAGCCCCCGAATCATGCATCCTCGTCGTGTAGACTCATATGTGGCCATGTGTACATGCATGTTGTTGTTCCAGCTGAGTGCGATGCACGGGACGGTCCTTGGTTACTAGGTATAACATCACGCGACAACGAGATTTGAGGCAAATGAAGGAACAGGCCACGCACTCCCATTACAGTACGGACGCATTCCTACTCTGTGGCTTGATCCAGCATGGGATATGGCCCCAGTTGCCCACAGCCTACGTGGGAGCCTACGCATGCCGCTCTTGATGTTTTACCACACCCTCTAGGGCTCGTATGATTACACTTGCACCGGGTCGCGTGAATTTTTGGCCCCTCGATAATTTGCATCGATTATAACGGCAGTTGATGAGCATCATAGCCTAGAGAACGGCGTCGAGGCCATCCCTCCCTTTGGTAGCATATGGTGCATATATGGACCAAAGAGCTTAACATGGGCTTTCATCCCAATCCTTGCTATGATTTCATGTGGCCGCCGTAGATCTTGAACTTCCGATGTTACAACCCTAGAAATGCGGTAAATGTCCCGAATATGGGAGGGAGGGGGGAGAAAGGCCATGCAATAAACTATCCCCATTAAAATGTCCCGAATATGGGGCTTTCATCCCAATAAGGATTTTTAGCATGTTTTAATAAGGACTTTATAATTTCACATTATAAGGTGCTTATTTTTTGTCCTAAAACAAAGGTGTTGTAAACGCACAAAGCTCCACATTGAGCCTCTCACCATCACGTTCACGTTGAACTCACCCTAAAATGAAGGAGAGGTAGATCGAATCTCCCCACGGGGGGCAACCTCCACCTAGTAGCTAAATAAGGTTAGTTGAGAATTTCTCCCAAAGTCATTTTTTGAGGCAAAATCACATTCTTTTTTTCCTCCAATATTGTGGCGAAATACATGGAAAAAAATCGTGGGAGGCACGGTGGAACAAGTGCACCTATTTCCCCCCTCCAAAAGTGCAATAGTTGCCATATTGCATGTGAACGTGTCACCTGTACAAACAATTGAATTGTCGTTTTTATTTTGTTAACAATTCCTAAATATTGAATTTCAGCATGCATCTACCCCATGTCAGTTAGGTCAAAAAAATCCAAGCTCCGCCAGTGACCGTGCAGATTCTTGGACCATGCACGTGCTACTCCGGGCCTCTAGCGTCTGGTACCGGACAGGGGAATCTTGATGTGATGCAATACAATTCATGTTGACCCATATCATGCACCCTTAGCCAACTAGGCCGACAACATGCACCGCTAGCCACCTCGATCTAGACCATGCGGTAGTGTCCACGATGGGAAAAGATGCTCAGCTGGACATGTTTGCTGGCACTAGTGCATGATGCCCAATCTCGGTGTGCAAGACGGGTAGCTGTGTGTCGCTTTGACATGCTTGGCTTACGAAGGGAGGGACTCATTGGAGAACTAACGAACCAAGATGGGGTCAAGGGTGGATGGATGGTGTGGGTCAACTTGGCTAAAGGAGAATGGTTTGAGGCCATTTGAACAATGTATGCCATGGCTATGGTCAATAGCTACCTCACTTGCCTTACCACGAAATTTTTCATAAGGGGACAGTGTAAACCTAAAAAATTTGAGTTCTATTTTTGGTATCCCATTTGTTACATTTATGGCACCATGTACAACAAATTTGGGGTTATTTTGGAGATGGTCAAAAAATCACTTCATTACAAACAGACCGCTTGGTCTCACTTAAGCAAGTTTTTCTAACAAGGTGGTTTTTTTCGACCACATCCAAATCACCTGAAATTTTGTACACATGACCTTTTCATAAACATAGACATAATATGAAAGTTTTCCATTTTTTAGAATTTTATATAATTTATAGCGGCTCAGTGAAACTCAGGTACATACCTCTGACTTTACCTTAAGGGGACAGTGTAAACTTCATTACTGCTCAATTTTCTTTGATAATCATATTTATTACATGGATGTGATAGTGTAAAAAAATTTGGGTGATTTGGAAAAGAAAAAGCCCACCATCTAACAGGAAATATCAAACCCCACGGCCTACATACGACTAGAAACCTGACCATATGGGCCAGGATGCAGGCCCGTGGGATGTTGATTTCTCCTGCTAGTAGGCCCCACATGGCATTCACCGAAGTTGATAGGGAACGTGCTGTTTCAGTGAGAGAGGCTCATGAAATTGGTCTCTCAGCCGCGTATATAAGTAGGTGCGTGCACATCTCGCTTTGGCGGGGTGGGACTAAACTCCCACCACACGTCAGTTGCGCCTGATGCGTCTCAGCGTTGGGCCAAATTTTGTTGGGCAATCCCAGGCGAACCTCACCCGCGTGCTGGACCACGCGCCCCTGTAGATGGTTGGGCTGGCCCATCATGTATGCATATCCTTTTTATTTTTTGTTTTTCACATATTCTCTTTCATTTATTATTATACAGTTCTAAAACAAATGTTATTGTAAACGCACAAAACTCCTTCTTCAGCCTCTCACAATCATGTTCACATTGAACTCACCCTAAAATCAAGGAGAGGTAGATCGAATCTCCCCACGGGGGACAACCTCCACGGAGTAGCTAAATATAGTTACTTGAGATTTTCTTCCCAAGTCGTTTTTTGAGGGGAAAATACATTTTTCTTTTTTCCTCCAATATTTGTGGTGAAATACATGGAACAAAAATCGTGGGAGGCCCGGGGGCTACCTATTTTCCCACCTCCGAAAGTGCACTTGTTGCCAAAATGCATGTGAACGTGTCATATTCCACACCTGTACAAACAATTGAATTGTCGTTTTTATTTTGTTATCAATTTCTAAATCTTGAATTTCAGCATGCATCTATCCCATGGCGTCTCATCCAAGCTCCCACATCAACCGCATAGATTCTTCTACCATGCACGTGTGCTGCTCCGGCGTCGGGTACAAAAGAGGGGAATCTTGATCCGATGCGATGCGATTCATGTCTACACATAGCATGCACCGCTAGGCAACCGGGCCGACAACATGCACCGCTAGCCACCTCGATCCAGACCATGGGCAAAGATGCTCAGCTGGACATGTTTGTTGGCACTAGTGCATGATGCGCTAATCTCGATGTGCAAGAGGTGTAGCTGTATGTCATTTTAACATGATTGGCATACCTAGGGAAGGGACTCGTCGGAGATCCAACGAACCGAGGTGGGGTCAAGGGTGGATGGATGGTGTGGGTCAACTTGGCTAAAGGTTTATTGTGGGTGTCTACATGACCAACTGTGCATGCATGGTGTGAATCCAGTTGTGTGTGATGCACTGGACGGGCCTTTCTGTATAGGGCCCACATGAAGCGACACCGGATTTTGAGGAAAATGAAGGAACGGGCCCCGCATTCCGTGTGCATGCCGAACTCGTTCCCGCCACTTGCTAGATCTAGCATGCGATATGGCATCATTTCCACATAGCCCGCGTTAGGCCTTATTCATGGGTCATACTATGAGACCACGCCAGGCCCCGTGAACCACCGCCTAGGCACAAACCGGACGTGTTACCCATTGGTAGCTAGATCGAAACCATATGCACCCCCATCGTCTAGACCCACGTCTGGAGCATTACGTAGACGTTTAGACTCATACATGGACATGCATCCTCTTGGTAGAAGTTTAGACTCATGTGTTACCTCTTTGTATCTAGATCCAAACTGGACTCACACCACTTACGCCAGTCCCCAAACCATGCATCCCCGCCGTTCAGACTCATATGTGGACATGTGTGCATGCATGTTGTGGGTCCATTTGAGTGTTATGCATGAGACAGGCCTTGGTTACTAGGTCTAGCATCACGTGGCATCGAGATTTGAGGCAAATGAAGGAGCGTGCCCCGCACTCCTTTCACAGGCCGGACACATTCTCTCTCGATGGCTTGATCCGACATGCGATATGGCCCCGTTTGCACACAGCTTATGTGAGGGCTGATGCATGCTGCTCTCGATGTTTTACCACACCCTCTAGGGGTTTTATGATGACACCATGCCAGGTCCCGTGTATTTTTAGCCCCTCATGAATTTGCATTGATTATAATTACAGCAGACGGGCATCATAGCCCTAGATAACGGCATCGAGGCCACGCCTCCTGTTGGTAGCATATGGCACATATATGGACCAAAGAGCTTAACATGGGGCACTCATCCCATTCCCTGCTATGATTTCATCTGGCCATATAAGATCTTGAACTTTCGAGATTACAACCATAGAAATGCGGTAAATGGCCCGAATATGCGAGAGAGGGAGGGGTGGGGGCGAGAAAGGCCACTCAATTACCTACCCCGATTATTGAAGTTTGTTTTTTATGGAAAGAAACAATTTTTTATAAATAAGGAATTTTTAGCACTTATTAATAACGATTTTATAATTCGACAATGCAAGGTGCATTTTTTTCTCTAAAACAAAGGTGTTGTAAACGCACAAAACTCCTCCTTGAGCCTCTCACCATCACGTTCACGTTGAACTCACCCAAAAAGGATTTCCCTATTTTTTATGATTTTCCTTTGTTTTTGTTTTTTAGACAAAAGGATTTTCCTTTGTGTTTTTTTATTAATAACATAGGGTTTTACTTTGTGACAGGTAAGTGGCATGTGGGCCTGTTTGGTTGTTTCTTTACAAACTGGATCCACGGGCCGTTATTTTTGGTGCTTGACACGGATAGGATCCGTGTCATCACCCCCATCGCCCACACACCCCCACTCCCCTCATCCCCACCCTCCCCACAAACCACCCCGTCGTGACCCCGCCACCTACTCGCCTAGCCGCTCTCGACGGTTGGAGCCGAAGAGTGCAGAGTGAGATTGGGAGGCCGCCAGCAAGCACCTAGCGACTACCGGTGACTAGGTGAAGTTAGAAACCCCAACTTGTAATCTTCGACTTCTTTGTTCCTTGTTGTGTTGCCGTTTTAGGATTTGGATATGGTTTTCAAAGTTGGAGATTAAATAGTTAGGATTTTCAATCGGAGGTTAGATGGAAGGCGATGCAGAGATTGAAGGAAGTTTTCTACATCGGTAGCTTGCTCGGTATTTTTTTCCTAGGGTTTCCGTATTCCAGGGTTTTCATAACAATGAGAAAGTGCAGATGCGTACCACAATAGTAGCAAATATCAGCAAACAGTTCTTTAAAAACTTAGAAAAAATTGGCATTGTGAAGTGGCAAATCCATGAAGAAACTTGAGGGTGGGCTCAAAACTTATAAGCTGGGCTAGTGGATTAAATTCCTTTTTAGGCCGAAATTAGGTTGGGTTTAGTAAGGCAGCCATTAACTTGTAGTCCTAGATTGCAAGTCAACTAAACATTTCTCAGAATAATATTTACTGTAGTCCTAGATTGCAAGTCAACTAAACACTACCTCAGTTGTGCTGCAGAGGAGGAGGGGCCAAAGCCGCGCGACGATGCTCGGGGTGGGCCCATGCTTCCGGTCGAGGATCAAGAGAAGGACATGTCTGAACACGCTGTGGTGCGGAGGGAACACGCTGCATTGCAGGGTTATGAGGAGTGGAGGGCGAGCCACCTGCGCAGTTCAAGTGTATGATTGTTGATTACTGATGCAGTACCTTTTTTGATTATACTGTATGATTGTTGCCTAGTGTGTTTACATGCATAAGCCCATTTCTTAAATTCTCATCCTTTGCTTTTCTTCATTTTATTTTGTTTACATAGGTGGTGTGCATAACCTGTCGACAGGACTACAACAGGCCCGATGCCACTGGGTCGACATTTACCATCAGGCTAGATGGGGACACTTCAGCTGTGGTATAAATAGTCATGTCAATTTTTACTTGTATTATGTTTGTTCCCTCTAGTTTGAAGATTAACAAAATGTAGGAAATAAATAGCAATTTAATTCTACATCTACAGATCGTGCCATGCTACGCATGGCACCAGTTCAGCGCCATCCCAGATAGTTCATTGGTTTTTCAAGCAAGAGGGAGCCGCACGTATGATTTTGGCATGCACAAACGGAATTCAAGGGCGATCATCGGTGGTGAAAACTGGTGCAGGTTTGTTGAAGACTTCGACCTGGGAGAAGGCGACCTTGTCTCCTTCAATTTGACTGAATACATTCCTATGGTGTACTGTTGCAACCTGCCAAGGACATGCGGTCAAAACGAAGAGCGTAATCCTCTAGAATCAGCTGTCATAACAAAGGGATTAATCTGACGAAGCAAGAGGAGCTTAACCTACATGACCTTTTGGCGATGAAGAAAGCTTATATAGGTGTTTTCTTTGTCCACCGCTTCACCAAGTCGAACATAGCAGGAAAGACGATGGTATGTTTTTGGTGTACTAGTATTTTTTATTTTTTTATGCAATTTTCTTTGTTTTTTCATCGAGAGAAAGATTAATGATATGCTACTATAGCTAAAACCAGTGAATACACTGATGTGTGTTTTTGCATATCCTTTTGTTTCCCATAACTGAAGATCCTTATGTAATATATGTAGATGTAGCTGAAGATCATTTTTTTACTGCTCCTTCACATATTTGATAATTTTTGTACCTATGATGGTGCATACAGAGATTACCGGCGAAAGTTGTCGATGCCCTGAAGACCCCAGGAGATGGGGAGATACCGGGAGATGGGCTTGCTCGCTTCGGCTGTGCAAGGAGAGTTTCATGCTCGTCAAGTACCACAAGTGTGATGATGGCCGCATCATCTTCGACAAGGGATGGAATGATTTTGTTGACAGTGAAGAGCTGAAGGTTCATAAAGCCGTTCTTTTCGGTTTCAAGACCACCACCTGTGAAGATCTTCAGATCGAGGTGGTTATGAACATGCTGACCGAGGAGCCACAAAAGTAGCATGACAACCCAAGAGTGTCCTTTACACTTGGTATGGTGTGAAAACTATATTGATAGCAGTTATGCATCTATGGGGTTACGTCTTCATTCTATCTTGAAAAAGTATAGATAACACCCACAACTATCCTATTTGGATCACATAACCCCCCCCCCCCCCCCCCGCATCTTTAAAACAGGGTACTTAACCCCCTAGACTACTCTAAGCCGGACAAATCATTGTTATGGTACTTGTTGTCAATTTTTTTGAAGTGCCATTTGTTGTTAATTTCTGAATTTGATGTCATTAATTTGCAGAGTTTCGATAAAATACAGTAACATTCTTGTTAACTTCTAAATTTGCTATCAAATATAAACATTACTATGAACAAACATGGCATTTCTTTACAGTTCAATGCTCACATCATAAATCTGAAAATCAGTACAAAGCTTACAAAACTTTGCATTCCACTACGAAGCTCACACCCCTCAAACTCAGTCACTCTAATGACACTACTTGGACAGCGATGATATCCGTCCAACTGCTCTCCAAGTATCACATATCCTCCTGCAACATTTTGTTCTGAAGCACCAACTTTTCTTTCTCTTCCTTCTTGTCCCAAATATCATCAGGAAGCCTCTTGTCCCAAACAATATCAACAAGGCATCCACCAATGCTTGGTTTATCCAACCAATGGTAGAAGAAATTTCATGGAAGAACGAGCATCCATGAACGCCTCCAATCTTCTCTTGCAAAAAAAGCAGAGTATCCATGTAAAACCGAAATAGAAATCAAACAAATTTGATTCAGAAGTCTGAAACTTACCAATCAACGGCTGCACTTGTGATATCTCATTCCTACATTGATGTCGCTCCATGGAATCCAGTGTGGTGTCTTCACATCGCGCTCACATCAAAAGCTCCAGCTCACAGTCGTAGGACAGCTTCCTATACGCAACGGAGGACCCAAACGACGGTGGCCTCGCCTCAGTGCAGAAGCCCGCGATGAGCCCTAGCTACCATGGCGCGTAGAGGCGAGCCGGAGGAGCAGAAACTTGGCGGACAAGGGAATCTAGATGTGATGCAATACATTTCATGTTGACCCATATCATGCACCCTTAGCCAACCAGGCCGACAACATGCAACGCTAGCCACCTCGAGCTAGACCATGCGGTAGTGTCCATGATGGGCAAAGACGCTCAGCTGGGCATGTTTGCTGGCACTAGTGCATGATGACCAATCTCGGTGTGCAAGACGGATAGATGTGTGTCGCTTTGACATGCTTGGCTTACGAAGGGAGGGACTCGTTGGAGAACTAACGAACCAAGGTGGGGTCAAGGTTGGATGGATGGTGTGGGTCAACTTGTCTAAAGGGGAACGGTTTGAGGCCATTTGAACAATGTATGCCATGCCTATGGTCAATAGCTACCTCACTTGCCTTACCACGAAATTTTTCATAAGGGGACAGTGTAAACCTAAAAATTTTGAGTTTTATTTTTGGGTATCCTGTTTTTACATTTATAGCACCATGTATAACAAATTTAGGGTTACTTTGGAGATGGTCAAAAAAATCACTTCATTACAGACAGACCATTTGGTCTCACTTAAGCGAGTTTTTCTAACAAGGTGGGTTTTTCGACCACATCCAAATCACGTGAAATTTTGTACACAGGATCTTTTCATAAACATAGACAGAATATGAGAGTTTTCCATTTTTAAAAAAAATTATATAATTTATAGTGGTTCAGTGAAACTCAGGTACGTAGCTCTGACTTTACCTTAAGGGGACAGTGTAAACTTCATTACTGCTGAATTTTCTTTGATAATCATATTTATTACATGGATGTGACAGTGTAAAAAAATTTGGGTGATTTGGAAAAGAAAAAGACCACCATCTAACAGGAGATATCAAACCCCACGGCCTACATACGACTAGAAACCTAACCATATGGGCCAGGATGCAGGCCCGTGGGATGTTGATTTCTCCTGCTAGTAGGCCCCACGGGGCATACACAGAAGTTGATAGGGAACGTGATGTTTCAGTGAGAGAGTCTCATGCAATTGGTCTCTCAGCCGCGTATATAAGTAGGTGTGTGCGCGTCTCGCTAGGCGAGGTGGGACTAAACTCCCACCACACGTCAGTTGCGCCCGGTGCGTCTCAGTGTTGGGCCAAATTTTGTTGGGTTGTCCCAGGCAAACCTCACCCGTGTGCTAGACCACGCGTCCCTGTAGATGGTTGGATTGTCCCATAATGTATGCATATCCTTTTTCTTTTTTGTTTTTCACATATTCTCTTTCATTTATTATTATACATTTCTAAAACAAAGGTTGTTGTAAACGCACAAAACTCATTCTTCAGCCTCTCACCATCACGTTCACGTTGAACTCACCCTAAAATCAAGGAGAGGTAGATCGAATCTCCCCACGGGGGGCAACCTCCACGGAGTAGCTAAATATAGTTACTTGATATTTTCTTCCCAAGTCGTTTTTTGAGGGGAAAATACATTTTTATTTTTTCCTCCAATATTTGTGGCGAAATACATGGAACAAAAATCATGGGAGGCCTGGGGGCCACCTATTTTTCCCCTTCCGAAAGTGCACTTGTCTCCAAAATGCATGTGAACATGTCATATTCCACACCTGTACAAACAATTGAATTGTCGTTTTTATTTTGTTATCAATTTCTAAATCTTGAATTTCATCATGCACCTATCCCATGGCGTCTCATCCAAGCTCCCACATCAACCGCATAGATTCTTCTAGCATGCACGTGTGCTGCTCCGGTGTCTGGTACAAGAGAGGGGAATCTTGATCCGATGCGATGCGATTCATGTCTACCCATAGCATGCACCGCTAGGCAACCGGGCCAACAACATGCACCGCTAGCCGCCTCGATCCAGACCATGGGCAAAGATGCTCAGCTGGACATGTTTGTTGGCACTAGTGCATGATGCACCAATCTTGATGTGCAAGATGTGTAGTTGTGAGTCGTTTTAACATTCTTGGCATAACGAGGGAAGAGACTCGTCAGAGATCCAACAAATCGAGGTGGGGTCAAGGGTGGATGGATGGTGTGGGTCAACTTGGCTAAAGGTTTATGGTGGGTGTCTACATGGCCAAGTGTGCATGCATGGTGTGAATCCAGTTGTGTGTGATGCACTGGACGAGCCTTTTTGGATAGGGCCCACATGAAGCGACACCGAATTTTGAGGAAAATGAAGGAACAGGACCCGCACTCCGTCCGCATGCCGAACTCGTTCCCTCCATTGGCTAGATCTAGCATGTGATATGGCATCGTTTCCACATAGCCCGCATTAGGCCTTATGTGTGCCGCTCTAGGTGTTTGACCACACCCTTCATGGGTCATACTATGAGACCACGCCAAGCCCCGTGAACCACTGCCTAGGCACAAACCGGACGCGTTACCCATTGGTAGCTAGATCCAAACCATATGCACCCCCGCCATCTAGACCCACATGTGGAGCATCACATATACGTTTAGACTCATACGTGGACATGCATCCTCTTGGTAGACATTTAGACTCATGTGTTACCTCTTTGTAGCTAGATCCAAACAGGACTCACACCACTTATGCCAGTCCCCAAACCATGCATCCCCACCGTTCAGACTCATACGTGGACATGTGTGCATGCATGTTGTGGGTCCATTTGAGTGTGATGCACGACACAGGCCTTGGTTACTAGGTCTAACATCACGTGGCATCGAGATTCGAGGCAAATGAAGGAACGTTCCCCGCACTCCTTTCATAGGCCGGACACATTCTCTCTCGATGGCTTGATCCGACATGTGATATGGCCCCGTTTGCACACAACCTATATGAGGGCCGATGCATGCCGCTCTAGTTGTTTTACCACACCCTCTAGGGGTTTTATGATGACACCACGCCAGGTCCCGTGTATTTTTAGCTCCTCACGAATTTGCATTGATTATAACGATAGCAGATGGGCATCATAGCCCTAGAGAACGGCATCGAGGCCGCGCCTCCTGTTGGTAGCATATGGCACATATATGGACCAAAGAGCTTAACATGGGGCACTCACCCCTTTCCCTGCTATGATTTCATGTGGCCGTGTAAGATCTTGAACTTTCGAGGTTACAACCATAGAAATGCGGTAAATGTCCCAAATATGCGAGGGATGGAGGGGGTGGGGGAGAGAATGGCCACTACTAGGAAAAGGCATGCTAGTGGCGCACCAGGTTTGCCTACTAATGGCGCACTACTGGTGCGCCACTAGCATCACGCCATTAGAATTAAATTCTAATGGCGCACCACTGGTGCGCCATTAGTATCTGGTGTTCTAATGGTGCACCACGTAGGGCGCCATTAGTATAGCCCACACTGCGCCATTAGAATGCCTCCCAGGGGGCCATATGTACCCATGTGCTTTGGCTTACTAATGGTGCACCAGTGGGTGATGCTCCATTAGTGTGATTATCACAGTGCGCCATTAGTGTCTTGTGTGGTGCGCCACTAGTATGAATATTAGGGATTGTTTTATTTTTCTTTTCTGGTATTTTCACAGGTTACAAAATATATTATTGAACAGAATTTAGACAACACCACACAGCAACAACAGATTCATCGAATACAATAGAAGATTAGTCTCCGAATACAATTCATCATATTAGTCTCCGAATTCAAAAGACCGAACAAAGATAGAACATTACAAGTCTCGAGACCGCGAGTAGCGAGTTTGTCTTCACATTACAAGTCGATATCGATCATCTAAACTACCATCATATAGAAGAGAGTTGCGGTCATCACGATGAGCATCATCGTGATGAAACTGGTCTTCACCCGGTTCCTCCAACGCTCCCTCCTCTCTCCCGCTAGACAGCGGGCGTATCTAGATTCCGCCTCCGCCCTAGTGGTGTACCCTTTGTAACTGTTACCGCTGAAAGGGTGAACCTGTCTCTGACACTCCTCCCAGACGTCGTAGACTCCGGGAACCTTACCCTTGTACACGACATACGACGGCATCTCTATGCACAAGCCAAACAACAGACAATACATAAGCAATATATAAGTATGCAACAAAAGGATCGGAAGAGAAAAACAAGACATTAATAGCACGATTCATGGTCCTACTAATAAATAGCATCGATTACATCTAAGTTGAATGACTGTCCAAACCAAAGAGACATACAAGTTCATTAAAGTTTAATTACAACATGAGCTAATCGATATTTCAGAACTACAAATAGCATCACTACTTTCGACTCGACTCATGGGACCAGAGCATGGATGAAGCCACCATCTTTTGTGATGGTCATGAAGTCGCGGGCGTTGTCAGCCTGCATTTGAAGTGTTGTGTCTATCTCACTGTTGCACGGTTGCTCTCTGAGGTAGAACTGCCCCGAGGTACGAAGGACATCTTGATGGATGATTTCTGCAAACTCCAACTAGATGCGAAAGAATTCTTGTCGGAGGTCCGCGTCCTGGATTGTCACCAAGCTTGCGGCCCAATCTGTGACATTATTTGGTAGCAGAAGGTGATTATGGTCCCGTACGATCGCCCTCATGTGATGGAGGGCATAGTAGGCATCCTTCTGACTGCCAGGCGGCTGCTTCACGCAGGGGAACATCGTATTGTGGGTGAACACGTGCCTGCTGTACCTACGAACTGGCCTCTTAAAGGTGCCTCTAGATGTGGCGTAGCCGGGGAGAGCATCATCAAGAACTTTCTTGATATTTGTGTAGTCTATCTTGGAGTCACGGTCCGGTTCGAAATACGTGGCCGTGGAATATTTCGGGCTTAAGAGGATGAGTGTGCAATGTGTGTCACTGCACAGAACACGGAATGTTAGAAAAAAAAAAGAATGAACAAAATCTAAGAAATCATATGTTACGGGGCGGTGAGGGGATGACTTACTCGGGAAAGTAAGGCACGAGGAAGTTATCCTTATCTGGGTTTGCCAGAATGACGCCTTCGAGGTGTGAACTCGCGACTTGCCAGTCCCCAGCGCTGCCCAAGATCTTGGCACGCATGTAGAAGGGGTCGACTAT
The DNA here is from genome assembly GCF_018294505.1 of Triticum aestivum. Classification (NCBI taxonomy): domain Eukaryota; kingdom Viridiplantae; phylum Streptophyta; class Magnoliopsida; order Poales; family Poaceae; genus Triticum; species Triticum aestivum. The sequence goes on from NC_057795.1 coordinate 70,918,975, forward strand.
CATGATGTCCGGGGTCTTGTCTTGAATGATCCGCATCTCCATACTCAGCGAAAACAGCCGAACGAAGGTGTAGTGCAGCGGATGAAGATTAAATATAGCAAAGATGTCATCAAACCGCGGGACGATCGTACCCCCGATGGCGCCATCTACAAAGCCCTTGCCCTCTGGCACATTGGCCACGAAAACCGGGTATGCCACATCATTCTGGGAGAGACGCATTTTCTCCAAAGAATGAACGCTGTCATGCAGACTCCACATAGCACCGGTTGCAGCATTGAGCATATTTGTCGGTAGCATCGCCCTACCCGCCACATGCACCCTCCTCGAGATATCCTGAGGTGAAGGTGGCCCATCCTGAGCATAGATCGTACTTGGTGCCGACTGGCTTGCTCCGGCGCCCTTGGAAGTCTTTCGTTTCCGTCCCTTCTTCTGGATCTGCTGTAATGGGACTGAGTTCTGCTCACAGACCGCCTTCTTGAGCGTGTTAGAGATGATAATATTTTGCACCTCGGCTATCTGAGACTCGGTCAAGGCGGGAGCTGGAGGCGTCTCCTGAGAACCGACTGGTCAGGTTATATTCCACCTAACCCTATCTCCATCAGAACAGGCCCACTAGCCCGACTGGTCAGCACGCAGCACACACACTAGGAGGTCCTGGGTTCGATTCCCAGGCTTCCCCAATTTTTGTTTTTATGCATTTAAAATGTTGTTTGATATTTATTTGTGTTTAAATATGTTCAAACTTGTTTAAATCATAACAGTAATAAATTTTTTTAAATATCTTCAAATTTGTTTTTTTTTGCAATTTTAGTTGCATTCATTTGTGACGGTGGAGCGGGCTGGGGAGGCTGCGGGGGG
>NC_057795.1:70920378-71119429 GCF_018294505.1 Triticum aestivum
AGGGGAGGGTGCGGTGGGTCTTCGGCGGTGGTGGAGTGGGGTAGGGTGCGGGGGGTCGGCGGCGGCGGCTGGTGGACTGGGGGAGGGTGCGGGGGTCGTCGGCGGCAAGGGGGACCGGATCTCGCGAGGTGGGATAGCGATCGAGATGGAGGGGGATCGAGATCGAATGTCCATGAAATTTAAAAACATTCATGAGTTCAAAAAGTGCCCATGAAATACAATCGAGAAATGAAGGCTACAATTTAAATACAATCGATCTTAGCTAGCTATCTGTTCACAATCTTCTTGCCCTTATTTTTCGTAAATGGAGTTCTTCTCTTGAACGGACGTCCTTTAGGTAGGGTGGTCCTGCTTCTTCTTGTGGTGTATGCTGATACTTCATCGTCGTCGTCATGTTCCATCTTCGGGTCGCCGTACTTGTCGAAGTCTTTCTCATTGGCGACTCCATCCATTTTGATGATCTTCCTTTTGCCTCTCCTCACCACAACATGACCGGGCTTTGGTGGGTCGGTAATGAAGAAGTATTGGTCCACTTGGGAAGCTAGTACCCATGGCTCATTTTTCGCGGTGACGTTTGCGCCCGCGGTCTTGGATTTTGCTTCGGGTATAACCATGGTGGTGAAATACCGGTCTTCTTTTATGATGCTCTTGGCCCATCTGACACGGAACAGTGGGACCTTCTCTCCAACATAGCTCAGCTCCCAGATCTCCTCGATCCTTCCGTAGTATTTGTCCTTGTCGTTACCGGTGTAGGATTCCATCGTTACCCCAGAGTTCTGATAACCATCGCTCTTCATGTCCTTGTCCTCGGTGTAGAATGTGTAGCCGTTGATATCGTACGCCTCATAGGTCATCAGGTTGTGCTCGGCGCCCTGTGACAAGGCGAATATGAGTTGTTCTTCCGTGGAAGAATCCTCATGTAAAGGGTACGACAGAAGCTTCTGCTTGAACCAACGCGTGAAACATGAGTTGTGCTCTTTGATTATATCTCCGTCCGTCCTCTTTTGGCCTCGGTCATTGTACGTCTTGTCAATAAAGGTTTTGTGCTCTACCACCCAAGGATCGACCACGTCTATGTGTTGTAGCGCGACTAGGTTTGCTCTTTCAAAGTCGGCGAGTCGACCCTCAAAGTCGACATGCATTTCGCGATGACCCTCGCGGTGACCCCATCCAGCGAGCCTGCCGAGGTGCCTGTTGACGGGCAGACCAACGGGGTCCTCGATGCCTTGATAATTCATGCAGTAGGAGATGCACTCTTCGGTCAGAAAGCCCCTGGCTATGCTTCCCTCTGGACGTGACATGTTGTGAACGTATCCTTTGATGACACCATTCATCCTTTCGAACGGCATCATGCTGTGCAGGAACGTTGGCCCGAGTTGGATGATATCCTCCATGATATGGACCATCAGATGCACCATAACATCGAAGAATGCGGGCGGGAAGTACATGTCAAGATCGCATAGTATCACCACGATCTCTTCCTGTAGCCTTCTGAGTTGCCTCACGCCAACCGACTTCCGAGAGATGACGTCAAAAAAGTTGCATAGGCCAAATAGCATTTCACGGACGTGCGCGTCCATGATCCCATGGATTGCAACTGGAAGTATCTGCGTCATCAGCACGTGACAGTCGTGAGACTTCATCCCGCTGAACTTCTGCTTCGCTGGGTCTAGGTATCTGCTTATCTTCCCCGCGTAACCATAAGGAAGTTTTACTCCGATAAGGAAGGTGAAAAACTGATCGATCTCCTCCTGACTTAGAGTGAAGCACGCGGGAGGGTAGTCATTTCTAGTCTTCTTGGCCTTTTTGCCTTTGCGACAACTTTCCGTGTCCTGCTTCGCCTCATCATCATCATCATTAGCGTGAGGCTCCTCCCTGATGCCCATTGATTTCAAGTCTGCCCTTGCTTTTGGCCCATCTTTGGTCCTCTCTGGCATGTTGAGCAGGGTACCAAGCAGACTCTCGCACACATTCTTCGTGATATGCATGACATCAAGGCTGTGAGGCACACGGTGGATCTTCCAGTACGGCAAGTCCTAGAAAACAGACCTCGTTTTCCATACCTTCAGCAGCGGCTCTAGCGCCTTTCGCTTCTTTCCTGGCTCTGGCGCCTTTTGCTTCTTTCCCGGCAGTGGGCAATCTTTCCAATTTTTCAACAGCTCATCTATTTCCTCGCCGCGCCTCGTACGCGGGCGTCTTCGGGGTTCGGTTTCACCATCGAACAGATCCTTGCATTTCCTCCACAGGTCATCGTCATGAAGCCACCTTCGATGTCCCATGAACATGGTTTTCGAAGACCCGGGATCTCTATCTAGCTGGCGATACATTGTGTCATCCATGCACCTAACGCATCCAGAAAATCCGTGAACTACCTGCACCGCGACATATCCGTAACCGAGATAGTCGTGCACCCTCGTGAGCAGTGCGGCTCTCATAGGGAAATATTCTTTCTCTGCGGCGTCCCATGTATTGGCTGGCATTTTCCACAGTGTGTCTAGCTCCTCTTTCAGCAGCCCCAGATACAGATTGATGTCGTTCCCTGGTTGTTTCGGCCCTTCAATTAGCATACTCATGTGAATGTACTTCCTCTTCATGCACAACCACGGGGGAAGGTTGTACATCCACACAAACACAGGCCAGGTGCTATGTGTGCTTCTCTGGCTGCCAAATGGATTGACTCCATCGGTGCTCGCGCCCAGCACGATGTTCCTTGGATCCTTCCCAAATTCTGGGTGTTCGAAGTTCAACGCTTGCCACTGGCTCCCATCCCTAGGGTGACTCAGCATCTTGTCTTTTTTATTCATCTCCGGATCATTTGCGTCATCTTCTCGCTTCTTCTCCTCCCTATCTGTGTGCCAATGTAGGAGCTTTGCTACCTTAGGGTCCGCGAAATACCGCTGCAGATGAGGAGTGATCGGAAAGTACCACACCACTTTTCGAGGAGCTTTCTTCCTCTTCTTGTATCGAGTGACGCCGCACACCGGACATATGGTAGACTCCGCGTGCTCGTCCTGATAAATGATGCAATTGTTCATGCACACATGGTATTTCACGTGCGGTAAATCCAGAGGACACACGATTTTCTTCGCCTCCTCGAAACTGGTCGGGCACTTGTTCCCCTTGGGAAGACTTTCGCGCCAGAATGACATGTTCTCGTCGAAGCATGCGTCGGTCATTTTGTGTTTTACCTTCATCTCCAGAGCCATGAGCATTACTTTCAGGCGGGTATCCTCGGGCATGCATCCTTCATACGATGGAGTAACCGCGTCTATCTCCAGTTGATCCATCTTGGCTTTCTCTCGGGCGGCAACTCTTGCATTATCCCTCTGCTTGAGAAGCAGCTCTTGAACATGAGGGTCCTGCACCCAGCCCATCGACAGTCCATCATCGTCTGCTCTGCCGGCATCTTCATCTTCATGATCATGCCCTTCGTCCGCTCCGGCATCTTCCTCATCATTATGTCCTGCATCTTCTACATGATGACTGTGTATAGCATCACCTTCATGATCATGTCCTGGAGATTCTTCGTCTTCTTGCCCGCCCGAGCCGTGGTGGTTGTCTTGCTGCCCTTCCTCATTTCTTGCCTGGCCCCATGGACGACTTCATAGTCATCTTCATCACATTGCCATCGATAGCCATCCATGAAACCATGCAAGAGCAGGTGGTCCCGCACCTGCCCGGAATCCGGGTCCGCAATAAGGCTCTTCAGCTTGCATCTTTGACACGGACATCTTATCTCTGTCTCGTTCTTTTCAAGCATCTCGGCCTTCGCGGAGCTCAAAAACCTATTCACGATGCCTTCGGTCATCGTGCGGACCATGGTTGCCTGCGGGGTAGAGAAAAATGATATTTTAGAACCAAGAAAAATTTTGGCATGACTTTCCCGAAAAATAGGACCAAAAAGAATGCATAGTGCCAAAATTCTCGCCGAAACGGAAATGAATCAACATTCCGGCAAAATATTGGCAACTATCACATTTCAAATACCGGTAACTGCAAACACAAACATATATGCAACACCAAAAACATATGCAACACCACGAACATACATAGATCTAGCTAGGCCACAAAAAGTGCATGTGCACGTTGTTGGAGAGGGAGAACAACATAAAGATAGCTTCCCCCTTACTTACCTATCAAAAAAGGTAATTTAACCACTTAATTTGGATGAATCTATGGTGCAAAGGAGGTGAGGAGGAGGAGGCAGCCGAGACAAGCTTGGAGGAGGAGGTGGAGAGAATGAAGTGGGGAAAGTGAGTGGGTAGGTGGGCTGTCCAAAGTATCTTGTTGGTCCCAGGTTACTAATGGCGCACCATCTGCAAATGCGCCATTAGTAACCCTGGTTACTAATGGCGCACCTGCTACTGGTGCGCCATTAGAAGTTTTACAAAAAAATAAAAAAAATTCTAATGGCGCACCGTGGCACAGTGCGCAATTACTAGTTTAAACTAGTAATGGTGCACTACGCTATGGTGCGCCATTAGAAATTTTGCAAAAAAAGAACGAAAAAAACAACAGTAGTGGCGCACTATGTGGCCGGTTCACCATTACTAGTTAGCACTAGTAATTGCGCACCTTTCCATGATGCGCCATTAGAATGTTTGGAAAAATAATTAAAAAAATTACTAGTGGCACACCGTGTGCCTGGTGCGCCATTAGTGTCTTCCACACTAATGGTGCACCTGCACATGGTGCGCCACTGCTATATAGTAGTGGCGCACCACATGACAGGTGCGCCATTAGTGGCCATTCCATCTATAGCCCTTTTCCTATTAGTGGGCCACTCAATTACCTACCCCCGTTTTTGAAGTTTGTTTTTTATGGAAAGAAACATTTTTTTATAAATAAGGAATTTTTAGCACTTATTAATAACGATTTTATAATTTGATATTGCAAGGTGCATTTTTTTCTCTAAAACAAAGGTGTTGTACACGCACAAAACTCCACCTTGAGCCTCTCGCCATCACGTTCACGTTGAACTCACCCAAAGAGGATTTCCCTATTTTTTACGATTTTCCTTTGTTTTTGTTTTTTAGACAAAAGGATTTTCCTTTGTGTTTTCTTATTAGTAACATAGGGTTTTACTTTCTAACAGGTAAGTGGCATCCCTGTTTGGTTGTTTCTTTACAAACTGGATCCACGGGCCGTTATTTTTTGTGCTTGACATGGATAAGGTCCGTGTCATCACCCCCATCGCCCACACACCCCCGCCCCCTCATCCCCACCCTCCCCACAAACCACCCCGTCGTGACCCCGCCACCTACTCGCCTGGCCACTCTCGACGGTTTGAGCAGAAGAGCGCAGAGTGAGATTGGGAGGCCGCGAGCAAGCACCTAGCGACTACCGGCGACTAGGTAAAGTGAGAAACCCTAACTTGTAATCTTCGACTTCTTTGTTCCTTGTTGTGTTGCCGTTTCGGGAGTTGGATATGGTTTTCAAAGTTGGAGATTAAATAGTTAGGATTTTCAATCGGAGGTTAGATGGAAGGCGATGCACAGATTGAAGGAAGTTTTCTACATCGGTAGCTTGCTCGGTATTTTTTTCCTAGGGTTTCGGTATTCCATGGTTTTCATAACAATGAGCAAGTGCAGATGCGTAACACAATAGTAGAAAATATCAGCAAACGGTTCTTTAAAAACTTAGAAAAATTTGGCATTGTCCAGTGGCGAATCCAGGAAGAAACTGGAGGGTGGGCTCAAAACTTATAAGCTGGGCTAGTGGATTAAATTTATTTTTAGGCCGAAATTAGGTTGGGTTTAGTAAGGCAACCATTAACTTGTAGTCCTAGATTGCAAGTCAACTAAACATTTCTCAAAATAATATTTACTGTAGTCCTAGATTGCAAGTCAACTAAACACTACCTCAGTTGTGCTGTAGAGGAGGAGGGGCCAATGCCGCGTGACAACAATCGGGGTGAGCCCATGCTGCCGATCAAGGATCAAGAGAAGGACATGTCTAAACAAGCTGTGGTGCGGCGGGCACGCACTGTGTTGCGGGGTTATGAGGAGTGGAGGGCGAGCCACCCGCGCAGTTCAAGTGTATGATTGTTGATTACTGATGCAGTACCTTTTTTGATTATACTGTATGATTGTTGCCTAGTGTGTTTACATGCATAAGCCCATTTCTTAAATTCTCATCCTTTGCTTTTCTTCATTTTATTTTGCTTACATAGGTGGTGTACATAACCTGTCGACAGGACTGCAACAGGCTCGATGCCACCGGGTCGACATTTACCATCAAGCTAGATGGGGACACTTCAGCTGTGGTATAAATATTCATGTCAATTTTTACTTGTATTATGTTTGTTCCCCTCTAGTTTGAAGATTAACAAAATGTAGGAAATAAATAGCAATTTAATTCTACATCTACAGATCGTGCCATGCTACGCATGCCACCAGTTCAGCGTCATCCCAGACAGTTCATTGGTTTTTCAAGCGAGAGGGAGCCGCATGTATGATTTTGGCGTGTACAAAGGGAATTCAAGGGTGATCATCGGTGGTGAAAACTGGTGCAGGTTAGTTGAAGACTTCGACCTGTGAGAAGGCGACCTTGTCTCCTACAATTTGACTGAATACATTCCTATGGTGTACTGCTGCAACCTGCCAAGGACATGCGATCAAAACGAAGAGCGTAATCCTCTAGAATCGGCTGTCATAACAAAGGGAATTAATCTGACGAAGCAAGAGGAGCGTAACCTACAAGACCTTTTGGCGATTAAGAAAAGATATATAGGTGTATTCTTTGTCCACCGCTTCACCAAGTCGAACATAGCATGAAAGACGATGGTATGTTTTTGGTGTACTAGTATTTTTTTTATTTTTTATGCAATTTTCTTTATTTATTCATGGAGAGAAAGATTAATGATATGCTATTGTAGCTGAAACCAGTGAATACACTGATGTGTGTTTTTGCATATCCTTTTGTTTCCCATAACTAAAGATCCTTATCTAATATATGTAGATGTAACTGAAGATCCTTTTTTTACTGCTCCTTCACATATTTGATAATTTTTTTACCTATGATGGTGCATACAGAGATTACCGGCGAAAGTTGTCGATGCCCTGAAGACCCCAGGAGATGGGGAGATATCGGGAGATGGGCTTGCTCGCATTCGGCTGTGCAAGGACAGTTTCATGCCGGTCAAGTACCACAAGTGTGATGATGGCCACATCATCTTCGACAAGGTACGGAGTGATTTTGTTGACAGTGAAGACCTCAAGGTTCATAAAGCCGTTCTTTTTTGTTTCAAGACCACCACCTGTGAAGATCTTCAGATCGAGGTGGTTATGAACATGCTGACCGAGGAGCCACAAAAGTAGCACGACAACGCAAGAGTGTCATTTACACTAGGTATGGTGCGAAAACTATATTGATAGCAGTTATGCATCTATGGGGATACGTCTTCATTCTGTCTTGAAAAAAGTACAGATAACCCATACAAGTATCCTGTTTGGATCACATAACCCCCCTCCCCATCTTTAAAACAGGGTACTTAACCCCCTAGACTACTCTAAACCGGACAAATCATTGTTATGGTACTTGTTGTCAAATTTTTTAAAGTGCCATTTGTTGTTAATTTCTGAATTTGATGGCATTAATTTGTACAGTTTCGATAAAATACAGTAACATTCTTGTTAACTTCTAAATTTGCTGTCAAATATAAACATTACTATGACCAAACATGGCATTTATTTACAGTTCAATGCTCACATCATAAATCTGAAAATCAGTACAAAGCTTACAAAACTTTGCATTCCACTACGAAGCTCACACCCCTCAAACTCAGTCACTCTAATGACACTACTTGGACAGCGATGATATCCGTCCAACTGCTCTCCAAGTATCACATATCCTCCTGCAACATTTTGTTCTGAAGCACCAACTTTTCTTTCTCTTCCTTCTTGTCCCAAATATCATCAGGAAGCCTCTTGTCCCAAACAATATCAACAAGGCATCCACCAATGCTTGGTTTATCCAACCAATGGTAGAAGAAATTTCATGGAAGAACAAGCATCCATGAACGCCTCCAATCCTGTCTTGCAAAGAAAAAGCAGAGTATCCATGTAAAATCGAAATAGAAATCAAACAAATTTGATTCAGAAGTCTGAAACTTACCAATCAACGGCTACACTTGTGATATCTCATCCTACATTGCTATCGCTCCATGGAATCCAGCGTGGTGTCTTCATATCACGCTCACATCTAAAGCTCCAGCTCGTAGTTGTAGGACAGTTGCCTGTACGCAACGGAGGACCCAAACGACGGTGGCCTCGCCTTAGTGCAGAAGCCCGCGACGAGCCCTAGCTGCCATGGCGTGTAGAGGCAAGCCGGAGGAGCAGAAACTTGGCGGCAGTGGAAGAAACGAGAAGCGGCGACGGTGACGGCGGCGGCGGAAGAAACCATAGAAGTGGCGGCTGGTTTGGGTCGAACCGGCTGGGGCATCATTTGACTACACCCAGCAGCCTCTGCCCGACGTGGCCGGCCAGTGGGCCCAACCCAGGCGCCACATATGCAAAACCACCGCTCCATACCGCTAAAGTGGGGGCTGGGGGTGATTTGTCCGGTTTGAGATAGTCTAGGGGATTAAGAACCCTATTTTAAAGTTTGGGGGGTTATGTGATACAAATGGGATAGTTCTGGGGGTTATCTATACATTTTTCTTCTGTCTTGGGTGATGATGACTATGAGAGGAGTACATGTTGTAGTTAGAGTAAATGCTAGGATTGGGTCCTATTCAGGACTCAAAATAGGGCTTACACAGGTGGTTGCTTTATTGGTTGCTATTTCCCTGGCTATAATCATGAACGATGGTAATGCAAATGGAATCTTTAAGGGGGTTTTATTAATAATTTAAATCATGGAGTTAAGATGGTAGAACAACCTATGAGTGTTTGCGTTGGACATGCGAGAAGGGCATCATTTGTGTTCTTCACTCTTTGGTAATGCAGGAATAAATGTGAGATTACAAAATAAATGGTATAGTGATCTTATGATTCTTGTTTAGCTAACTTGCTTGTGGATCATGGGATAGTCTATATTGCAGATGAAGGTGGTAAACAAAGAAGTGCTGATGTTGGGAGCAAAGTGGTGTTGATGGTCTATATGCGCAGGCTAGAGCATGTAGCAGGTGAATTGTACAGTTGATCGCAAGTGTGGAGTCACAGGGTACTGCGGTGTCGCCTACGCATCTCTCAGCTATATTTTCTGTCCTTTGTCGTAGTCTTATTTTTTGGACCTTCATGTTAAGTCTGGCTGGGCTTGCTACCATGTATGATTTGTGCTGCTAGTTGATTACTTTAGTTTCTAGCTGTAGTTTGTATCAGGGGCTTGAAAGACCATGTGGTTTCTGTTAATGGAAAATCAGGGGGGTGACCCTTCTTTTGATTAAAAAAATATGAACTTTCTCTATGCAATTAAAAAATAAATTTTCTCTATTCAAACCTAGTTGAGAACAGTATTCATTATAAATCTGAAATAATCTTTTGGTAAAAATGGCTATTGCATTCTGTATCATAGATAGCGAAACCGAAACAAAATAAACGTCTTAAGTATAATATCTCTTGAACGCAGATCAAATTAGGCAAGATAGCTAGAATAAAGGATGATTCAACTTGCAGGAAATTTGAACCTACGACTTACTAGCAGTATAATAAAGTTTACAGACTATCAGCTAGATAAATAGAAGAAACATTTTCGTTTGATTCATTCTTCCTTCCGGACTTCCTCGACCACCTAGATGGTCTGGTGAGATGCTCGCACTGACTCTCGAACCCCTTTTGGAAGTTCACCAATCGGCTGTATACATCATAGGTGGCATACGCGTCCCTGGAAGCATGATAGGTGTTCTTCAAGGGCACGGGCGCTTCTGCCCATATATGGTGGTCATCTTCTGTGATAGCGTCCTTCACCTTGTTGTAGCTATGGTGGAAGGTGGAACTATCATATTCAGCCAAGCCATACTTCGGCTTAATCGTCACTGGATCAGGCACTCTCCACAAATTCTGGATATCCACAAAGTTTCGTACCACCAGACCAACACGCTTGAGTTTTTTCTGGTCATTGTTGATGTCCACCCCAACAAATGTGTACTCCTTGTCGAGCAGGAAGGCGGCAAGCAGGCTGCAGTGCTCATCAGCAAGGCTTATGTGGTACACGAGGACATAGATGCCAACGCATAACTAGACCACGGCAGCCATCTGTGTTGGACCACGAGGCCAGGTGAACTCCACATCCAGTGCAACTATCTTATGGTCATCGTTCTGCAACCAGTATTTGAATCTGCGAATGCAGTACTCAACACTGCTAGCCTTGTTCGTGTACTTCACAAAAATTTCGGTATTTCAATCTACCCTGCCAGCATAATCTTTCACGAACACCATGCCGAAAGATTGTAATTGATGAAACCAGTATAAGACATGAATCATGACAATAACATGATAACAATAAGCCAAGATGAAAGATAGTATAGTAATTCTGGCACTATTGAAAGTTTATGTAAACAAGTGCATGAACAAATTAAACTAAACATGTACTCCCTCTATAAAGAAATCACTAAAGTAGTGAGCCAAAAGTTGTTATATTTCCTTGTAGAGGGAGTATATGTGAATTAACAATCAAAATTTACGCTCTTTAAATATTTATCTAAACAACTGCATCAACAATAAAGAATAAACATGTATCTATGAATTGTTCATCGCCCATGCAGATGAATCTGTGTGTACAAACTAAAGAAGCAGGAGAAAAACAATAAATTGACAAGACAACGGACTAGATGTTGCATGCAGATGAATCTTTGTGCAAAATTCTCATAATGCAATGGACTACATGTTGAAGGCAATTGAATCTGTGAGCACAAAATAAAGAAGCAGGAGAACAAGAAATTGACAAGAAGAACGCCATCGTATGTGCTGCTACTGGAGAACTACTGGCAAAATTGACAGGAAGGAGAACTCACTGTTCCAGAAGCCAGATTGTTGGGAGGGTGGGCGACGGAGAGGAAGAGGCAATCCAGAAACGCAGAGGCAGAGGAACCGTTTTTGGAGAGTCGTGGCAGTGAGGACGAAGCGCCCTCGCACATGCCCGTCCTAAATAATTGGGACGGGGCTCGTCCCACCTGTTGGAGTCCTCCCGCCTGTTGGAGTCCTCGCTTTCATTTCTCATGTTCTCATTTAAAATGGGCTCATCCCATTATAATAGGCCCGTATAAGAAAGCACAAGAAGCCCAAACGCTTCATGGTTGAGATTAACTTGCTAAAATAATTCTCAAAAAATAACTTGCTAAAAAACATTATGTGATCTAAAACTACCTCTTCGTTAGATCCCAAATTCCCAATATTTCCTTGTGGTCGGTTGTTAGAGAATCCCCTATAAATACCAAGCTTTTCACGGCATACATCATATACTCCACCCCACGCCTCCCACCCCATGCCTCCCATACCTAGCCTTCCATGACTACACCGAATTACCACCCCATGCCGCCCAAAGTAGCTCCCAGGTCGGTGAAACCGACGGAGCCGTCATCTTCGAAGCCTGCGCCGGTGAATCCTGATATGAAAGAGAAGGGCACGTCAGAGAAGACGACGAAAGACAAGGGCACATCAGAGAAGCTGGCCAAGCAAAAGATGAAACCGAATGGCAATGGAGTCGGTCGCCATTGAGAGAATCCTCTGGTAATGATCGAGATCCTTGTATTCTGCATACTCCCTCCTTCCCAAGTCTGCATGCAATCCCATAATTTACGGCGCACTTCCTTTTTATCTCGTTAGTTACAGCCATAGCAAACTATCCCTATTTTACTGAAGGTAGATGGGTGTGTCTAGAAAGAAAAGAAAAAAGGACAAAAAAAGGCTTGCACAAATCTTAGCATAAAATCAATGACATAGGACTTAGATGTGCAATAAAATCAGGGTTATCGTCTCTGTTATATGCCTTAGAATTTGGAAATTGCTAATTTTTTGGCATAGGATTTCTAAATAAGTTCTTAATCTCTAGTGATTGAAACTCTTGGTGATTCCCCTTAATTTTGCATGGTCTTTACTAATTGATCTTTTTGAATCTGATGGGAACTAAGGAGTATGTGCTCTTGAATGCTTGTAATGGAACTTCTACATTCCTTTTTTGAGATTATCTATAAACTATTGATCTTCTGATCATGTATGCAATTATTTTCGTAAGCGTGACGCCTGAAAATTTAGTAGTGTACATAGACCAAAGTTTGCTCGTTCTACTAAAAATCTATACTATAATCAGTCAATTTGCCGACAGAGATAGCTTGTTTTTCTATGTCTGGTGTTCATTATATGGCCCAGAAGCTCTATGATTTCATGCAGTACTATAGAGCAAAATTTTGATATTGGCATAGATTAGATCTAGTCGGTTCTATGCGTGTTTAAATGAATACCATACATAATCTAATCACACTATTTGTACATTCAGGGAACTCAGGTTGCTTCTTTGCTGCAATACGAGAAGTTCATAAAAGATTTAAACACACAGCGACTGACGTACATCAAGTTGATTGGACTGGGTGAACTTCTCAAGACTCCTGGCATCTGAATGAGACGTCTAATGTGCCAGTCCATCGCTTATTCATATGATACAGAGCAGGATGCCTTTATAATTAATGGGAGACCATGTAGGATCACACTAAAAGATGTGGAGCATATAATAGGCCTGCCTTCCATGGGGAAGAATCACGTCTCTTCAAATCACAACGATACTTTGGAGTTGTGGAAGGAACTGAAAGACCCCAATGACACAAAAGTAACTTTGAAAGGATTGCTAGCCAAGATGAAAGGCGACGGCACACCTAATTTTGTCAGGCCATTTGTCTTGTACACCATAGGCAAATATGTATGCCCGACAACACAGCAGTATGTGGACAACATATACCTTGGGATTGTTAGAAACGTTGAGACAATAAAGAGCACCAATTTTGGACAGCTTACGCTTGACCATCTTATGGCTAGCGTCAGGAAATTTGTAAATGGTGGAGCAAATCTGGAGGGCAACCTACCACTGCTGCAGGTAATGCAATCATATTATTAACATACCATACATTTAATTTTATGGAAAATTGTCTAAGCTATTTTTGTTGTAATGCAGACGTGGTACTACAAGGAGTGGAGGGTGCACCAATTGGACTCTACCATCTCGTATGCATCAAGGTTAAGGCCACTGATCCAAACTAGAGTGACGAGAAGGCACAGAAGGTTGACAACATAATCAACAAAAATTATATAGGGGTTGGAGAGGTAAAGTGTTAGTACTGTGTGCCTGGATTATGTACCATATGTTTTGAATGATAATAACGATACTAACAAGCAGTATGTTGATGACCTGCTGTGGCCTTTCAATCTGCCACCAGTTAGGACACCGGTCAAACCAAAGAATGACGGTCAGGTAAATGATGAACATCACGCACAAATATATATTGTAACTTTGCAAGTACAATCAAAGTCATATGGTCCTAACTGCTTGTAATTTGCAGGATAAGGCACTCATGGGCCGTGTATTGGCTGATTTGAAAGAAGTTGTCTCCATTGTGTGGGAGGCCAGTGCACAACAATTTGATAGGATGTGCACCCTTGAAAAAAATGGACGAGTGCCTTAGGCATACCCTTGCGAACGGCAGACGCACGGACGACCTCATCACAGAATTCAATGTAAGTATACCATTATGAGTTTCTATAAATAATTTTACTATCAATACTCTTCACACTAACACATTTTTTTAAAGAACCACCGCTATGGAATATTTGATATTGATCGCCCAGGAGTCGAGGACATACAGCTATCTGACCTGGGAGTACATGCGGAGCCAATGGAGGTCCTAGTAGAGAATACTACTCACTAGCAAAAACAAAAAGATGACACAGAGGTCATTTCCAAAGGCATTTCTGCTAAGGGAATACAAAAATATTACATGGATGCCCCCAAGAAGAACATAGCTGAATATTTGCAGCCTGTTCCTAGTTTGCAATCGTGAAAGCATTCAAAAACCAAGATTAGCCTTGAAGCTTTCATGGTGATACACATTTTACATCTAACTGATTTTGTTTCAAGTTAACACGGATTCATAGCCAACATACGATCTTCCACGTTCAGGATGAGGAAGATAGAGTTGTTGCTGCAGCTTACAAGGAGAGTCTCAAGAATGTTTCATAGCTTTATAAAGAGGTGGATGCATCGCAGGGTGCTCCGAGTTTGGATTCGCGAAAGCATTCCAAAGCCACCACAAGCCTTGAAGCTTTCCTGGTGATGCACATTTTACAGTTAACTGGTTTTGTTTTTTTATTTCGCGCAGATTGCAAGATAACAAGTGCTTTATTTCGAATCACAGGATCCTCTGAATTTGAGGCACAATGAGAATGTGTGAAAGGCTGAAGAAAGAAGAAATCAAGATGATGAAGATGTTAGTATTGAGGTGGGTGAAGAGGCAGGTACCGAAAACAACCACCAGTCTGCCAAGGCTAAGGGAATAAAGGAGCCAGAAGAGCCCCATGTCTTCCCAGTTGATGAGGACAACTATGATGATTCTTTAGCAAAGCAGCGACAAGATAGTGTGGTTGATTCCATGCTACCAACTCCTACGAGCAGCCGGAAAAGAGTGGTATCTTCATTATTGTGCAATGAGGATTTTGTTTTGTACGATAGTGATAAGAAGAGAAATAAAAACAGGACTCCATTGGAGTCTACCAACGATTCCAAGGACACAAATAATACAAAGAGGAAAAACCATGCAAGTGATACGTCTCCAACGTATCTATAATTTTTTATTGTTCCATGCTATTATATTACCTATTTGGATGTTTATGGGCTTTACTTTACACTTTTATATCATTTTTGGGACTGACGTAGTAACCGGAGGCCCAGCCCGAATTGCTGTATTTTTTGCCTCTTTCAGTATACCGAAGGAAAGGAGTATCAAACGGATTCCAAACGGAATGAATCCTTCAGGTGCGATCTTTTTGGAACAAACACACTCTAGGAGACTTGGAGTGGACGTCAAGAAGCAGCCGAGGTGGCCACGAGGGTGGCCGGCGTGCCCCGTAAGGGTGGGCGCGCCCCCTGCCTCGTGGGCCCCTCGTGGCTCCCCTGACCGACTTCCTTCGCCTATATATATCTTTGTACCCCGAAAACCAGGAGCACCACGAAAAACTATTTCCACCGCCGCAACCTTCTATATCCGCGAGATCCCATCTTGGAACCTGATGTCTACTACACAACCTTCTTCTTGTAGACGTTATTGGGCCTCCAAGTGCAGAGGTTTGTAAGACAGTAGAAAATTTCCCTCAAGTGGATGACCTAAGGTTTATCAATCTGTGGGAGGCGTAGGATGAAAATGGTCTCTCTCAAACAACCCTGCAACCAAATAACAAAGAGTCTCTTGTGTCCCCAACACACCTAATACAATGGTAAATTGTATAGGTGCACTAGTTCGGCGAAGAGATGGTGATACAAGTGCAATATGGATGGTAGATAAAGGTTTTTGTAATCTGAAAGTATAAAAACAGCAAGGTAGCAAGTGGTAAAAGTAAGCGGAAATGGTATTGCAATGGTAGGAAACAAGGCCTAAGGTTCATACTTTCACTAGTGCAAGTTCTCTCAACAATAATAACATAATTGGATCACATAACTATCCCTCAACATGCAACAAAGAGTCACTCCAAAGCCACTAATAGCGGAGAACAAACGAAGAGATTATGGTAGGGTACGAAACCACCTCAAAGTTATCATTTCTATTCTATCTATTCAAGAGTCCGTAGTAAAATAACATGAAGCTATTCTTTCCGTTCAATCTATCATAGATTTCATACTAGAATAACACCTTAAGACACAAATCAACCAAAACCCTATTGTCACCTAGATACTCCATTGTCACCTCAAGTATCCGTGGGCATGATTATACGATATGTATCACACAATCTTGGATTCATCTATTCAACCAACACAAAGTACTTCAAAGAGTGCCCCAAAGTTTCTACTGGAGAGTCAAGACGAAAACATGTGCCAACCCCTATGCATAGGTTTATGGGCGGAACCCGCAAGTTGATCACCAAACATACATCAAGTGGATCACTTGAATATCCCATTGTCACCACAGATAAGCACGGCAAGACATACATCAATTGTTCTCAAATCCTTAAAGACTCAATCCGATAAGATAACTTCAAAGGGAAAACTCACTCCATTACTTTGAGGGGGAGAAACATCATAAGATCCAACTATAATAGCAAAGCTCGCGATACATCAAGATCATGCCAAACCAAGAACACGAGAGAGAGAGACCAAACACATAGCTATTGGTACATACCCTCAGCCCCGAGGGTGAACTACTCCCTCCTCGTCATGGAGAGCGCCGGGATGATGAAGATGGCCACCGGTGAGGGAGCCCCCCTCGGGCAGGGTGCCGGAACAGGGTCCCGATTGGTTTTTGGTGGCTACGGAGGCTTGCGGCGGCGGAACTCCCGATCTATCTTCGTCTATGAAGTTTTTAGGGTATATGGACTTATATAGGTGAAAGAAGTCAGTCGAGGGATGCTTGAGGGGCCTACGAGACAGGGGGGTGCGCCTAGTAGGGGGGCACGCCCCCACCCTCGTAGCCACCTCGAAGCTTCCTCAACTTCAACTCCAAGTCTCCTGGATCACATCCGTTCCAAAAATAACGCTCCCGAAGGTTTCATTTCGTTTGGACTCCGTTTGATATTCCTTTTCTATGAAACACTGAAATAGGCAGGAAAACAATAATATGGGTTGGGCCTCTGGTTAATAGGTTAGTCCCGAAAGTAATATAAATGTATATAATAAAGCCCATAAACATCCAAAATAGATGATAATATAGCATGAATGCCTCATAAATTATAGATACATTGGAGACATATCAGAGCCTTCGCCGGTGCTCCGCCGGAGGGGGAATCGACCACAGAGGGCCTCTCCATCACCACCAAGGCCTCTCCGATGATTTGTGAGTAGTTTACCATAGACCTCTGGGTCCATAGTTATTAGCTAGATGGCTTCTTCTCTCTCGTTGATTCTCAATACAAAGTTCTCCTTCCTCTTCTTGGAGATCTATTCGATGTAACTCTTTTTGCGGTGTGAATTGTCGAGATCCGATGAATTGTGGGTTTATGATCAAGTTTATCTATGAGAAATATTTAAATCTCCTCTGAATTCTTTTATGTATGATTGGTTATCTTTGCAAGTCTCTTCGAATTATCAGTTTGGTTTGGCCTACTAGATTGATCTTTCTTGCCATGGGAGAAGTGCTTAGCTTTGGGTTCAATCTTGTGGTGTCCTTTCCTAGTGACAGTAGGGGCAGAAGGCACGTATTGTATTGTTGCCATCGAGGATAAAAAGATGGGGTTTATATCATATTGCATGAGTTTATCCCTCTACATCATGTCATCTTGCTTAATGCATTACTTTGTTCTTATGAACTTAATACTCTAGATGCAGGCAGGAGTCGGTCGATGTGTGGAGTAATAGTAGTAGATGCAGGCAGGAGTCGATCTACTTGTTGCGGACGTGATGCCTATATACATGATCATGCCCAGATATTCTCATAACTATGCAGTTTTCAATCAATTGCTCGACGGTAATTTGTTCACCCACCGTAATACTTATGCTATCTTGAGAGAATCCACTAGTGAAATCTATGGCCCCCGGATCTATCTTTTATCATATAAATTTCCCATCTACTTTTTTTTGCATTTTTTACTTTCCAAACTATATCATAAAAATACCAAAAATATTTATATTATCATATTATCTCTATCAGATCTCACTTTCGCAAGTTTCCTTGAAGGGATTGACAACCCCATTATCACGTTGGTTGCGAGGTTCTTGTTTGTTTGTGTAGGTGTGTGGGACTTTTGAGGAGCCTCCTACTGGATTGATACCTTGGTTCTCAAAACTAAGGGAAATACTTACGCTACTTTGCTGCATCACCCTTTCCTCTTCAAGGGAAAAACCAATGCATGCTCAAGAGGTAGCAGCAAGCAATTTAAAAGATACAGACACAGGTGCTTCGACGCTGGAGACCAACCTTGACAAGTTTCGACAGATTTACGTGGCCGAAATTATCAATACGTCAGATCTTGATAAACAATTGGTGGTAATTGATGACATTGTTCTGCTATAGAAGCATTTGCAATGCCTCACCATGACAGATGTAGGCGAAGATGAGAAATGGTTGGGTGACAAAGTAAGATATTTTCCCAAATTAGTTTATCAGTTTTCTTTTGGGCAGTACAATTAACTACATTTTTTGAATGCCACAATTACCTTGAATTTTGTTTTAGTTGGTTGATGCTGTGATTCAGATCATGCGTCATGATCATCCTAATGACATAAGGGATGGGCAGCTGGTTTACATTGAGAGGGTGGACGGCGTTGCTATGCTCGAAAGAGATGGTAAGGTAGTGAACTGCCACGAGGCCGCTTTGGCGGACAGTCATGGAACAACAAAAGGAGACAACTACCTCAGACATGATCTGGTTGTTGGAGATCGTTGCAGAAAATAAAAAAATTCTACGCATCACCAAGATCAATCTATGGAGTAACTAGCAACGAGAGAGAGAGGAGTGCAGCTTCATACCCTTGAAGACCGCGAGACGGAAGTGTTACAAGAACGCGGATTAGGCAGTCGAACTCGAAGTGATTCAGATCACGGTGGACTCCGATCTTAGCGCCGTACGATGGCACCTCCGTGTTCAACACACGTGCAGCCCGGTGACGTCTCCTGCACCTTGATCCAGCAAGGAGGAGGGAGAAGTTGAGGAAGAGGGCTCCAACAGCAGCACGACGGCGTGGTGGTGATAGAGAGGCAGTACTCCGGCAGGGCTTCGCCAAGCTCTTGCGGAGGAGGAGAGGTGTTGGGGAGGGGAGGGGTTGTGCCTTAGGTGTGTTGCTACAGTCCTCCCCTCGCCCCTCTATTTATAGGAGAAGGCGGAAGGGGGCCGGCTCCCTCTAGATGAGATCTAGAGGGGGCGGCGGCCAAGGGGAGGGGGCTTGCCCCCCAAGCAAGGGGGGCGCCCCCTTTAGGGTTTCCCCCCCCCCCCTAACCCTAGGCGCATGGGCCTAAGGGGGGATGCGCCCAGCCCTCCAAGGGCTGGCCCTTCCCACTAGGGCCCATGAGGCCCTCCGAGAGAGGTGGCCCCTCCCGGTGGACCACCGGAACCCCTCCGGTGGCCCCGGTACAATACCGGTATGCCCCCGGACTTTTCCAGTGATCGTATGACAACTTCCCATATATAAATCTTCACCACCGGACCATTCCGGAACTCCTCGTGACGTTCGGGAGCTCATCCGGGACTCCGAACAACATTCGGTAATCACATACAAGTCTTCCTAATAACCCTAGTGTCATTGAACCTTAAGTGTGTAGACCCTACGGGTTCGGGAATCAAGCAGACATGACGGAGACAGCTCTCCGGCCAATAACCAACAGCGGGATCTGGATACCCATGTTGGCTCCCACATATTCCATGATGATCTCATTGGATGAAGCATGATGTCGAGGATTCAAGTAATCCCGTATGCAATTCGCTTTGTCAAACGGTATGTTACTTGCCCGAGATTCGATTGTCGGTATCCCAATACCTCGTTCAATCTCGTTTTTTTGACCTGAAACTGTAGGGCATTGGCCCCACAGCAATTTTAGTACTCCAAACAAAAATACATATGTGCAGTAATTTACAAGGTCAGGGAGACCCTAAAAGAGAAAAGGCAAGTTGAAAAAGCTAACCTCAAGGAGGCAAAAAAGAGATCCATCTAATCAAATCATCTTTGAATTTAGGTTTAATCCTATGAACTAAAAGAGAAACGTCCAAAATAAAAGAAGCTCTCCACCTACGAAAAGATGGTTTGATATTCCTGACGACCCTGTCATTCCTAACATTCCAAATATTCCAGCAAGCTAGAAAAACAACTTCAGAGAAGAAAGGCCTTGCAAAATCCCTTTACTCGTTCAATCTCGTTACCGGCAAGTCACTTTACTCGTTACATAATGCATGATCCCATGACTAACCACTTAGTCACATTGAGCTCATTATGATGATGCATTACCGAGTGGGCCCAGAGATACCTCTCCGTCATACGGAGTGACAAATTCTAGTCTCGATTCGTGCCAACCCAACAGACACTTTCGGAGATACCTGTACACCTTTATAGTCACCCAGTTACATTGTGACATTTGGTACACCCAAAGCACTCCTACGGTATCTAGGAGTTACACAATCTCATGGTCTAAGGAACTGATACTTGACATTAGAAAAGCTTTAGCAAACAAACTACACGATCTTGTGTTGTGCTTAAGATTGGGTCTTGTCCATCACATCATTCTCCTAATGATGTGATCTCGTTATCAATGACATCCAATGTCCATATTCAGGAAACCATGACCATCTGTTGATCAACGAGCTAGTCAACTAGAGGCTCACTAGGGACATGTTGTGGTCTATGTATTCACACATGTATCATGGTTTCCGGTTAATACAATTATAGCATGAATAATAGATAATTATCATGAACAAGGAAATACAATAATAATCATTTTATTATTGCCTCTAGGGCATATTTCCAACAGTCTCCCACTTGCACTTGAGTCAATAATCTAGTTACACTGTGATGAATCGAACACCCATAGAGTTCTGGTGTTGATCATGTTTTGCTCGTGGAAGAGGTTTAGTCAACGGATCTACGACATTCAGATCCGTGTGCACTTTGCAAATATCTATGTCTCCATCTTGAACATTTTCACGAATGGAGTTGAAGCGACGCTTGATGTGCCTTGTCTTCTTGTGAAACCTGGGCTCCTTGGCAAGGGCAATAGCTCCAGTGTTGTCACAGAAGAGAGTGATCGGCTCCGATGCATTGGGATTAACTCCTAGGTCAGTGATGAACTCCTTCATCCAGATTGCTTCATTTGCTGCCTCCGAGGCTGCCATGTACTCCGCTTCACATGTAGATCCCGCCACGACGCTTTGCTTGCTGCTGCACCAGCTTACTGCCCCACCATTCAAAATATACACGTATCCGGTTTGTGACTTGCAGTCATCCAGATCTGTGTCGGAGCTAGCATCGACGTAACCCTTTACAACGATCTCTTCATCACCTCCATAAACGAGAAACATATCCTTAGTCTTTTTCAGGTACTTCAGCATATTCTTGACCGCTATCCAGTGTTCCATGTCGGGATTACTTTGGTACCTTGCTAGCAAACTTACAACAAGGTTTACATTAGGTCTGGTACACAGCATGGCATACATAATATACCCTATTGACGAGGCATGGGGGATGACATTCATCTTTTCTTTATCTTCTGCCGTGGTCGGGGATTAAGCCGAGCTCAATTTCACACCTTGCAACACAGGCAAGAACCCCTTCTTGGACTGATCCGTATTGAACATCTTCAATATCTTGTCAAGGTATGTGCTTTGTGAAAGACCTATGAGGCGTCTCGATCTATCTCTTTAGATCTTGATACCTAATATATAAGCAGCTTCTCCAGGGTCCTTCATTGAAAAACACTTGTTCTAGTAGGCCTTTATGTTGTCCAACAGTTCTATATCATTTCCCATCAAAAGTATGTCATCCACATATAATATGAGAAATGCTACAGAGCTCCCACTCACTTTCTTGTAAACACGGGCTTCTCCATAAGTCTGCATAAACCCAAACGCTTTGATCATCTCATCAAAGCGAATGTTCCAACTCCGAGATGCTTGCACCAGCCCATAGATGGATCGCTGGAGCTTGCATACCTTGTTAGCATTCTTAGGATCGACAAAACCTTCCGGCTGCATCATATACAATTCTTCCTTAAGATAGTTGTTAAGGAATGCCGTTTTGACGTCCATTTGCCATATCTCATAATCATAGTATGCGGCAATTGCTAACATGATTCGGACGGACTTTAGCTTCGCTACGGGAGAGATAGTCTCATCGTAGTCAACCCCTTGAACTTGTCGATAACCCTTAGCGACAAGCCGAGCCTTATAGATGGTAACATTACCATCCACATCCGTCTTCTTCTTAAAGATCCATTTGTTTTCTATCGCTCGCTGATCATTGGGCAAGTCTGTCAAAGTCCATACTTTGTTTTCATACATGGATCCTATCTCGGATTGCATGGCTTCAATCCATTTGTTGGAATCTGGGCCCGCCATCGCTTCTTCATAGTTCGAAGGTTCACCGTTGTCTAACAACATGATTTCCAGGACAGGGTTGCCATGCCATTCTGGTGTGGAACGTATCCTTGTGGACCTACGAAGTTCCGTAGTAACTTGTTCCGAAGTACCTTGATCATCATCATTAACTTCCTCTCTAGAATGCGCAGGCACCACAAGAACATCTTCCTGAGTTGTGCTACTTACCAGTTCAAGAGGTAGTAATTCATCAAGTTCCACCTTCCTCCCACTTACTTCTTTTGAGAGAAACTCTTTCTCTAGAAATGACCCATTCTTGGCAACAAAGATCTTGCCTTCGGATCTAAGGTAGAAGGTATACCCAATTGTTTCCTTAGGGTATCCTATGAAGACGCATTTTTCCGACTTGGGTTCGAGCTTTTTAGGTTGAAGTTTCTTGACATAAGCATCGCTTCCCCAAACTTTTAGAAACGAAAGCTTAGGTTTCTTTCCAAACCATAATTCATAATAGGTTGTCGTCTCAACGGATTTAGACGGTGCGCTATTTAAAGTGAATGTAGTTGTCTCTAAAGCGTATCCCCAACATGATAGCGGTAAGTCGGTAAGAGACATCATAGACTGCACAATATCCAATAGAGTGCGATTACGATGTTCGGACACACTGTTACGCTTAGGTGTTCCAGGCGGCGTGAGTTGTGAAACGATTCCACATTTCCTTAAGTGCGTGCCAAACTCGTGACTTAAATATTCTCCCCCACGATCTGATCGTAAGAACTTTATTTTTCTGTCACGTTGATTCTCTACCTCATTCTGAAATTCCTTAAACTTTTCAAATGTCTCAGACTTATGTTTCATTAAGTAGACATACCCATATCTACTTAAGTCATCAGTGAGGGTAAGAACATAACGATATCCTCCGCGAGCCTCAACGCTCATTGGACCGCACACATCAGTATGTATAATTTCCAATGAGTTGGTTGCTCGCTCCATTGTTCCGGAGAACGGAGTCTTGGTCATTTTGCCCATGAGGCATGGTTCACACGTGTCAAATGATTCGAAATCAAGAGACTCCAAAAGTCCATCTGCATGGAGCTTCTTCATGCGTTTGACACCAATGTAACCAAGGCGGTAGTGCCACAGATATGTGGGACTATCATTATCAATCTTACATGTTTCGGTATTCACACTATGAATATGTGTAACATCACATTCGAGATTCATTAAGAATAAACCATTTATCAGCGGGGCATGACCATAAAACACATTGATACGTATCCAACGTATCTATAATTTATGAAGCATTCATGCTATATTACTATGTGTTTTGAATGATTATGGGCTTTATTATACACTTTTATATTACTTTTGGGACTAACCTATTAACCGGAGGCCCAGCCATATTGTTGTTTTATTGCCTGTTTCAGTATTTCGAAGAAAAGGAATATCAAACGGAGTCCAAACAGAATGAAACCTTCGGCAACGTGTTTTTTTGGAAGATTATCATCCTGGAGGCTTGGAGATCAAGTCCCTTCGAGCACCCCTCGAGCACCCCCCCCCCCCGACCGACTTCTTTCATCTATATAAGCCTACATACCCTAAAACCATTGAAAATCAAGATAGATCGGGAGTTCCGCCACCGCAAACCACTGTAGCCACCAAAAACCTCTCGGGAGCCCTTCCCGGCACCCTGCCGGAGGGGGATCCATCACCGATGGCCATCTTCATCATCCCGGCACTATCCATGACAAGGAGGGACTAGTTCACCCTCGAGGCTGAGGGTATGTACCAGTAGCTATGTGTTTGATCTCTCTCTCTCATGTTCTCTCTCGTGTTCCCTATATGGCACGATCTTGATGTATCCCGAGCTTTGCTATTATAGTTGGATCTTATGATGTTTCTCCCCCTCTACTCTCTTGTGATGAATTGAGTTTCCCCTTTGAAGTTATTTTATTGGATTGAGTCTTTTATGAGAACACTTGATGTATGTATTGCCGTTCTTATCTGTGGTGACAATGGGATATCATGTGCCTCTTGATGTATGTTTTGGTGACCAACTTGCGGGTTCCGCCCATGAACCTACGCATAGGGGTTGGCACACGTTCTTGACTCTCCGGTAGAAACTTTGGGGCACTCTTTGAAGTACTTTGTGTTGGTTGAATAGATGAATCTGAGATTGTGTGATGCATATCGTATAATCATGCCCACGGATACTTGAGGTGACAATGGAGTATCTAGGTGACATTAGGGTTTTGGTTGATTTGTGTCTTAAGGTGTTATTCTAGTACGAACTCTTGAATAGATTGATCCGAAAGAATAACTTTGAGGTGGTTTCGTACCCTACCATAATCTCTTCGTTTGTTCTCCGCTATTAGTGTCTTTGGAGTGACTCTTTGTTGCATGTTGAGGGATTGTTATATGATCTATCTATGTTATTATTGTTGAGAGAACTTGCACTGGTGAAAGTATGAACCCTAGGCCTTGTTTCCTATCATTGCAATACCATTTACGCTCACTTTTATCGCTTGCTACCTTGCTGTTTTTATAATTTCAGATTACAAATACCTTTATCTACCATCCATATTGCACTTGTATCTTCATCTCTTTGCCGAACTAGTGCACCTATACAATTTACCATTGTATTGGGTGTGTTGGGGACACAAGAGACTCTTTGTTATTTGGTTGTAGGGTTGCTTGAGAGAGACCATCTTCATCCTACACCTCCTACGGATTGATAAACCTTAGGTCATCCACTTGAGGGAAATTTGCTATTGTCCTACAAACCTGTGCACTTGCAGGCCCAACAACATCTACAAGAAGAAGGTTGTGTAGTAGACATCAAGCTCTTTTCTGGCGCCGTTGCCAGGGAGGTGAGTGCTTGAAGGTATATCTTTAGATCTTGCAATCAAATCTTTTTGTTTCTTGTTTTATCACTAGTTCAGTTTATAAAATAAAACTACAAAAAAATGGAATTGAGTTTGTCTCAACCGCTTCATCTTGTTAATATCTTTCGTGAGTTTGATGAAAAGGAAAATTGTGCTCAAGTTCTAGAAGAAGAAATCTATAGAATGGTTGATACTAAATCTTTGAATGATGAGCATGATTGCAATGTTGTTAGTATGAACTCTTTGAATATCCATAGTACTAATGATGATTGCTCTAGTCATGATGAAAATATCTCTCATAAGCATGTTAACTTTTGTGGAGTGCATGTTTGCATGAACACACCAAATAGAGAAGATACATATTGCAAAAAGCATAAGTATTGAGAAACTAAGAGGTTGCAAGAAAGGCTAGATAAGAGTGTGGAGAATTTAAGATATCTTTCCCGTTGTGAATTTTGCAATAAACAAGATCATTTACATCTCCAATGCAAATTGTTTCATGATCGGATCGTTTCCAAAAATTGTGATGATTTGATCTCCCTTTCTCATTACAATGAACTTAGATTGCTTTTGGGTTGTGAAGAGTTGAAACATTTAACTAAGCCTATTCCAGAATTTAATCTTAGGCATTTCCTTGATATTGATCTAGAAAACATTTATATGTTTTGTGCGGACAATTGCATTGAAAATCCTTATATTGCCAATTACCTAAAGAAAAGAAAGCAAATGGAAGATGATGAGAATACTAATGAAAGGGAAGAGACTTCCCAATATCCTCCTATTATTTCTTATGATGAATTAGATAACGAGGAGGAGCTTTCTATTCAACCAATCTCATCAATAAGGAGCTCGAAGAGGAAGGCTGAACCTACACATAATGTGAAGAAGAAAAAGAAAAGAAGGAGCAACAACGGTATAAAGGTATCCCTCCCAAATGATGTTGCTCCTACTACTCATTGTGATGATGATAATTGCTTTACTATTGGTGCTATCCATATTTTTAATGATGAGAGTGATTATGCTTATGATATGAAAGGGCCCAAGCTTGGGGAAGCTATGTTTGATGAGTATGAAATATTTGAGAATATATTTTCTGAAATTAATGTTTGTCACAAGCTTGGGGATGCTATGTTTAATGAAGATGATATTTTTAGCATCCCAAGTTTTGATATGCAAAGTTGTTATGATGATAGCATGCCTCCCACCTATGATGATTATATTGATGAAAGTGGGTTTGGAAGAGTGTTAACTTTAGGTAGTATTGATCCCACTATTTTGGAGGATATTGAATCTTATTGTGATGAATATGAAAGTGGATTTGGAAGAGTGTCAACTTTATTTAGTGATGATTCCACTATTTCGGAAGAGGTTCCAATTGATTATGAGAACAAAGTTGCTATCTATGATGATTATTGTGATGACTTGTATGCTATTAGTAATAATGATAACCATGAAACTTGTCATCATTATTTTAGTTTTCAATTGGATTATTCCTCACATGATAATTATTTTGTTGAGTTTGCTCCCACTATTATTCATGAGAAGAATTTTTCTTATGTGGAGAGTAGTGAATCTTCTATGCTAGTAGATCATGAAAAGAATGCTTTAGGTGCTGGTTATATTGTTGAATTAATTCATGATGCTACTGAAAATTATTATGAGGGAGGAACATATGCTTGTAGGAGTTGCAATAATGTCAAGTTTCCTCTCTATGTGCTTCAATTTTCGAACTTATGCTTGTTTTACCTTCCTATGCTAGTTGATCATTGTTCTCATAAGTTGCTTTCTCACGAAATCCCTATGCATAGGAAGTGGGTTAGACTTAAATGTGCTAGTCATATTCTTCATGTTGCTCTCTTTATGTTTCAATTCTTATCTTTTATGTGAGCATCATTGAAATCATCATGCCTAGCTAGAAAGGCGTTAAAGAAAAGCTCTTGTTGGGAGACAACCCAATATTTATCCTTACTGTTTTTGTGTGTCCACATGATTATGATACTGTATTAATCATGTTTTATAGCTTTTGTTTCAATAAAGTGCCAAGTAGAACATTTGGGAAGACTTGGGTGAAGTTTATGTGATCTTGCTGTAAAAAACAGAAACTTTTGCGCTCACGACATTAGCTGCCATTCTTTACTTAAGAGTGATTTTAGGTTGATTCTTTTTGAATATGATTAATAGAAAAATTCCTCAGGTCCATAAATTTATTTCAGAATTTTTTGAGTTCCAGAAGTATACGTTTGATACAGATTACTACAGACTGTTCTGTTTTTGACATATTCTGTTTTCATTGTGTTGTTTGCTTATTTTGATGAATCTATGGCTAGTATGTAAGGGTATGAACCATAGAGAAGTTGGAATACAGTAGGTTTTACACCAATATTAATTTAGAATGAGTTTATTACAGTACCTAAGTTGTGGTTTTATTTTCTTATACTAACAGAGCTTACGAGTTTTGTGTTGACTTTTGTGTGGTTGAAGTTTTCAAGTTTTGGGTAAAGATTCGATGGACTATGGAATAAGGAGTGGAAAGAGCCTAATCTTGGGGATGCTCAAGGCAGCCCAAGGTAATATTCAAGGACAACCAAGAGCCTAAGCTTGGGGATGCCCCGGATGGCATCCCCTCTTTCATCTTCGTTCATCGGTAACTTTACTTGCAGCTATATTTTTATTCGCCACATGATATGTGTTTTGCTTGGAGCGTCATTTTATTTTGTTAGTATTTGCTTGATGTTATTTATATTAATGTTTTTCATCTTTAGTTTCAATAAAAAATTCAAGGATGGCATTTGCCATGCTTATTTTGCTAGTATTCATGTTGCTGTTTGAAAACAGAAAGTTTACCGCTGTTGCAAAAATTCCCTATAAAAGTCAGAGAGTGGTATAATGTTGAATCATTTTGCATATTGAGATCTGATAAATCTATTACATCGCAGTATTTTTCTTATAATTTTTGGAGTTAGGGAAGTATTGATACTCTTGCATTCTTTACAGATTGTACTGTTTTGGCAGATTGTTGTTATGGTTGCATTGTTTGCATATGTTTGCTTGTTTAATGATTCTATTTGAGGATAGGAGTATTAATTATGCAGAGGCATTTAGTATGCAATGTTGAATAATAATTTTAGTGATTTGTTACAGTAGAAAATGATAAGGTTTTGCATTGGTTTATACTAACCTATCTCACGAGTTCTTGTTGAGTTTGTTGTGAATGAAGCTTTTGATAAAAAGAGAAACCATGATATGAGAGGAATTCAGGAGACACAAAAGCTCAAGCTTGGGGATGCCTAAGGCACCCCAAGATAATATTTCAAGAAGTATCAAGCATCTAAGCTTGGGGATGCCCCGGTAGGCATCCCACCTTTCTTCTTTAACAACTATCGGTTAGTATCGGTTGAGCCTAAGTTTTTGCTTCTTCACATGAGTTGTGCTATCCTTGCAATGTCATTTTGTTTTGCTTTGCTTGCTGCTTGAATATAATACCAAGATTTGAAATTCTTAAACGAGAGAGAGTCTTCACATAGTTGCATAATTATTTAGCTACTCATTGATCTTCACTTATATCTTTTTGGAGTAGTTTGTCATTTACTTGTGTGCTTCACTTATATCCTAAGAGTAAATGGTTGAGTGAATTGATTGTCATAAATCTGAAATTATATATGTCTCTTTTGCTTATCCCATGGAGAGTAATGACTTCACATCTAAGAATTAGAGGTTGTAAATTTATTGATGGTTAGCAAGCATTGTATTGGTCATTTGAACAATTCATGAAAGAATATTGAAGGAAGAAATATTTCACATATAAATATATTATCATAGACATCTTTTATAATTGTGAGCACTCATTAAGTATGACATTCTAAAGAGTTGATGTTGGACAAGGAAGACAACATAATGGGTTATGTTTTCTCGCATCTCAGTTAAAGTATATTGTCATGGATCATTCAAACATGTTGAGCTTGCCTTTCCCCCTCATGCTAGCCAAAATTCCTAGCACCAAGTAGAGATACTACTTGTGCTTCCAAATATCCTTAAACCCAGTTTTGCCATGAGAGTCCACCATACCTACCTATGGATTGAGTAAGATCCTTCAAGTAAGTTGTCATCGGTGCAAGCAATAAAAATTGCTCTCTAAATATGCATGACTTATTAGTGCGGAGAAAATAAGCCTTGTACGATCTTGTTATGGAAGCAATAAAAGCGATGGACTGCATAATAAAGGTCCATATACAAGGGGCAATATAAAGTGACGTTCTTTCGCATTAAGAATTTGTGTATCCAACCCTAAAAGCGCATGACAACCTCTGCTTCCCTCTGCGAAGGGCCTATCTTTTACTTTATGTCTTTTACTTTATGCAAGAGTCAAGGTGATCTTCACCTTTCCCTTTTTTTTATCCTTTGGCAAGCACTTTGTGGTGGGATGATCCTGATATATCTATCCAATTGGATGTACGTTAGCATGAACTATTATTGTTGACATCACCCAAAGGTGAATACGTTTGGAGGCAACATTATAAGCCAAAATCTTTCTCTGTGTCTGATTAAAACTTCATAACCACAAGTATTGCGTGAGTGTTAGCAATTGTAGAAGACTATATGATAGTTGAGTATGTGAAGTTTGCTAAATCAAAGCTCTGACATAGACTCTTCCTGAAATTAAGATTAATTGCAATTGTTTGATGACTAAGAATGAAGTTTGCTAGTTTTCAAGAAATTTTATAGTCTATGCTTTAACATGTGAATTACTTGTTACTTGATTATGAAAAGTTTTATGAGATGAACTACTGTTATGACATATAATGATGCTAGTAAAGATGATTGAAATTATCATTGATCAAACTTGTGCACCTCTAACATTCACACTTCATAAATTCTTTCTTTATCATTTACCTACTCGAGGACGAGTAGGAATTAAGCTTGGGGATGCTGATACGTCTCCAACGTATCTATAATTTATGAAGCATTCATGCTATATTACTATGTGTTTTGAATGATTATGGGCTTTATTATACACTTTATATTACTTTTTCGACTAACCTATTGACCGGAGGCCCATCCCATATTGCTGTTTTATTGCTTGTTTCAGTATTTCGAAGAAAAGGAATATCAAACGGAGTCCAAACGGAATGAAACCTTCGGCAACGTGTTTTTTTGGAAGATTATCATCCTGGAGGCTTGGAGATCAAGTCAGAAGATCCTCGAGGAGCCCAGGAGATAGCCCCCCCCCATACAGGGCGCGACCCTTGTCTCGTGGACCCCTCGAGCACCCCCCCCCCCCCCGACCGACTTCTTTCGCCTATATAAGCCTACGTACCGTAAAACCATTGAAAATGAAGATAGATCGAGAGTTCCGCCGCCGCAAGCCTCTGTAGCCACCAAAAACCTCTCGGGAGCCCTTCCCGGCACCTTGCCGGAGGGGGGATCCATCACCGGTGGCCATCTTCATCATCTCGGCGCTATCCATGACGAGGAGGGAGTAGTTCACCCTTGAGGCTGAGGGTATGTACCAGTATCTATGTGTTTGATCTCTCTCTCTCGTGTTCCCTCTATGGCACGATCTTGATGTATCCTGAGCTTTGCTATTATAGTTGGATCTTATGATGTTTCTCCCCCTCTACTCTCTTGTGATGAATTGAGTTTCTGTCAGGACCCCGACTCGATGTCACATCGATCTAGCCGGTAACACCTCATATCACTTTGCGGCCTCACGCACGGTATCCCCACGGGTGTCGCCTTACCTTTGCCCGGGACCGTTTGCGCCTTTTGGCTCACGTATATGATAGTGTCGCTAGCATCCATATGATAAAGAGCCCGGGCTGACATGACTAGTCGTAAACCCAAAGTGGCACAGACTTACAGGGACAGGCATCCATGACCCAGCTTCGAACGTGTCGGTCATCAGCAAGTGGGTCCGGGCTGTAGCACTGGGCTAGCAGGACTCCGGTAAACCGGGCTGTAGCGGGCTAACAGGACTCCGGTACTCAAAGCGTGACATTTCCCCGAAGGGACAGACACAGGAACGAAGAAGGACACATGCCGGCCAGCCTAAGTGTTCCAGAGC
The DNA here is from genome assembly GCF_018294505.1 of Triticum aestivum. Classification (NCBI taxonomy): domain Eukaryota; kingdom Viridiplantae; phylum Streptophyta; class Magnoliopsida; order Poales; family Poaceae; genus Triticum; species Triticum aestivum. The sequence goes on from NC_057795.1 coordinate 70,951,470, forward strand.
AGTAGCAAGCTACCATGGCTCAGCGGTAACACTAGGAGACATTTCCCGGTAAGAGAGGCTACTAAAGATAAACAACTAGATAGTCAGATCCCACACATACCAAGCATTTCAATCATACACACAATATGCTCGATATGTGCAAATACAACGAAGCATCACAACATGACTCTACGACGCAAGTACTTTATTTAAGGCTCAGGGAGCCATACATAACATACACAAAGGTACGGGTCTCACGACCCAACATTCAAGTCATACAGTCATACAAACCAACAGCGGAAGTAACTTGTCTGAGTACAGACAACTAGTAAAATAAAAGAGGCTTGGAAAGCCTAGCTATACTACGTGGTCCTTCACAAACTCAGGGTCACCACCTGGGTCTTTAGCCTACTCGTTGATGTCAATGTCTACATAGAACCCATCAGAAGGGGTTGCAGCGTCTTCTGAAAAATGTAAATTATAGCAACATGAGTACAAAGGTACTCAGCAAGACTTACATCAGATCCTACATACATGCATATTATCAAGAAGAGTTGGTGGAGTTATTGCAGCAAGCCAGCTTTGACTCTTGGCTAGGCTATCCTACGATACTTCAACTTGAAATGGTTTTGCGCACACGAGTCCACTACTCACCACTTCAATACACTACCGAGGATCCACCTCTGTCTCCCTACGGAAGAGCCATCCTCGGCACTCACACTTATCTTGAGGCTTTTAGTGGTTTCCATTTACTCGTCTATGAACTGTATAGGCAACCAAGTAGTCCTTTACCGCGGACGCGGCTATTCGAATAGATCATGTTAACCCTGCAGGGGTGTACTTCTTCATACATGTTTCCACCACTTAGCGTCTGCACACGACATGTGCTCGGCAGACTTCAAGCGAAAGCCGACGTGGGTGTAGACCACGACCTACCTAAACACTTAAGCCTCTAGTCCAGGTTTATCGCCTATTCAGGTTCCATCCGCAGGGAGTCCGGCCGAGGTTTCCCATACGGCCCCGAACGATGTGAACAGGGTTCCCGAGATACCTAACGGGTATTCGGTACACCGTGCCACGTACCTACCACATCACAGCCCACCCCTACGGTCAGCGCTGTCCACGGCCTCCAGTAGGCTACAAACACCAGAAACTACTTGCAACTCCTGGACAGAGAGCTAGGGTGAATAAGAAGTCGAGCGGGGTCATATTTCAGGGCCCAATGCATGGTAGTAGCTGTATCTTAAATCACACATACAGATCTCAGTGCTTAAGGTCGGCTTCAATGAAACAACCCACCATGTACTCCTACATGGCCTCTCATCGATACCTTTACCAAATCGTGTTCACCACACCACTCTCATTACCGACATAAACATTTCACTCTAGCCCATCACCCAGATGAACCAGACCTGACACGACTCTAAGCATAGCAGGCATAGCAAGGTAGGAACAACACATACATATGGCTCAATCAACTCCTACACATGCTAGTGGGTTTCATCTAGTTACTGTGGCAATGACAGGTCATGCAGAGGAAATGGGTTCAACTACCGTAGCACACAGCAGTTTGAAACGCATTGTCTTAATGCAGTAAAAGAGAGCAGGAGCGAGAATATGGGATTGTATCAATATGATCAAATGGTTGGTTGCTTGCCTGATGGTTCGATGCACTGATACGGTTCTTCGTTAGGGTAATCACGGTACTCCTCGGAGGCAGAACCTGTCGCAAAGGACACCGATACACAACCATCACCAAACAATGTGCAACAATATGATGCATGCATGAAACATGGCAATATGAGTGTGTTGGGCTAATGCAACTAAAATCAGAAGGGTTTGAACCAATTTGAATCAAAGATTCAAATTTCAAACTCAAACATGGCCTTTTAAAGTGTTTTTCCTTGTTCTGCTTAAAACATCAATTTAACTTGTTTGATCATGCATGAAAATAGTACAGATGGATAGATTGGATTTTTCTGATCATTTTTCATATATAATTTGTCCAATTTGGAGTTACAGAATAAAAGTTATGAATTTTTGAAGTTTAACTAATATTCTGGAATTTCTTGATTTAAATTAAATCCAGAAATATAATTATTGCGCCAGCATGACGTCAGCATGACGTCAGCGGTCAACTGCGGCTGGCTGGGGTCAAACCTGACGTGTGGGGTCCACACGTCAGTGACAGGGGGGGTTTAACAGGGTTAATTTATTCCTCATTAGGGGTTAGTGGCGCTGGGGCCCACTGTCAGTGTCAGGGGGGTTAATTAAGCGGTGATTAACACTAATCTGACTACCTGGCCGACGGGGCCCACGCGTCAGTGACCCTGGGGGGGTCAAACCCCAGGTCAGACAGGTCAACCCCACCGGCGACATGACGCCGGCGAGGCCCGAGACGGCGGCGCAATGCGGGATCGCGCTACAGGGCACGGGCGAGGCCGTGCTTGGGCTCGTTGGAGAGCTCTTGCTCCCGCGCGTCGAACGGTGGTGGTGGCCGTGCCTGAGGTGGCCGGTACCGACGACGGCGAGCTCGTGAGCGGCGGCCGGAGTTCGGGTGCGGTCGGGATCGGTTCTGCTGCTCGCAAGCGAGGGAGCTGAGGCGCTGGAGGGGTTCTACGGGTCCTTACGAACTTGTTGGACTCGCCGGGGTGACCAAATGGTCACCGCAGCTGCGTCGACGGCGAGCTCGGCGACGGCGGAGGTTCGGCCGTGGTGGGAGACGGGGTTACGGTGCGGGAACGAGGGGGAAAAGAAGGGGAAATGGTGGCGGAGCTCACCGCGGTTGCAGTGGGCGTCCAAGCGGGCTCGGGGATGGCCGGAGTGCAGCGAATTGACGGTGATGATCTCCGGTGGCCGAGGAGGGGAACGGCGATGTGGACGGTGATGCAGGGCTTCCGGAGGCTCGTGGAGCGGTGGGGAGGAAGAGGGGGTAGAGGCGGAGCCTCTGGGCTAGTCGGGGGAGCGAGGGGTGGCCGGTGACGGCTGCTATGGCGAACGGCGGCGATGGTGGTGTTCGGCCGTGAGAGAGAGAGCGAGGGAGAGGAGGGAGGAACCAAGGGAGAGTGAGAGAGAGCAGGGGGGAGGGCGTGGCGTCGTCCGGGGCATCGAGACAAGGAGGGGAGGGCAGGCAGGCAGCTGAGCAGGTGGCGTGGCGCGGTGGCGCGCGCGCGCGCCGGCCACACTCCCCTCCCTCTGTCGAGGACGAAGACGACAGAGGAGGAAGGCGGGCTGGGCCGCCTGCTGGCTGGGCCGGCCAGCTGGCTGGGCTGCACAGGGAGGAGCCCAGGTAAGGTCCTCCTTTTATTTATTTTTCTTTTTCTAATTTCTGGCATTTGTTTTGATTTAAATAAAATATTAAATCATTTATTTACCTTATGCCAATTTTTGCAGGAGCTAGATATATTATTCCAGAGCTCCTTTATAATTGGCATAATATTTGGACATATATTAATATATATAACTAATATATTTCCAAAGCAAATATTTATGCATTAATTCCAAATGCCCAAAATAAATACCTATGAGCTCTTAAAAATATTGTTTTGATTTTTATCTCTGTCCAATATTTTCAGAGAGCAACATGAGCATTTTCTTGGACCTTTTTGGAGAAATTTTTATTTGGATCATTTTCAAAAAATGATTCTGAGGGTTTCACAAATCCCCATTTCAAATTAAATGGAAATTTAAACATGATGCACACACTCTGATGCATGACTAGCTAGGGTGTGACAACTCACCCCCACTCAAAAGAATCTCGTCCCGAGATTTGGGTTCCTCCGGGAAGAAGGCGGGATATTCAAGTCGAAGACGATCCTCCCTTTCCCAAGTTGCTTCATCCTCAGAATGGTGCGACCATTGTACTTTGAGAAACTTGATATTCTGACGTCGGGTGGTACGTTCGGCCTGATCGAGGATACGAATGGGGTACTCTCGATATGTAAGATTATCTTGGAGATCAAGCGTTTCGTGGTCCACTCCACGGATAGGATCCGAGAAGCAACGCCTGAGTTGAGAAACGTGGAAGACATCGTGGACCCTGGAGAGGTGCGGAGGTAGTTCCAACTGGTAGGCAACTTCCCCTCGTTTGGCGAGAATGCGAAAAGGTCCAATGTAACGAGGAGCCAATTTGCCTTTGATACCGAAACGATGGGTTCCCTTCAGAGGGGTGACCCGAAGATAAGCCTTCTCATCAACCTCGAAAGTCATAGCCTTATGTTTTCGGTCATATTGACTCTTTTGACGAGATTGGGCTGTTTTCAACTTTTCACGAACGATACGAACTTGTTCTTCTGCTTCCTGAATCATATCCGGGCCAAAGAATTGTCTTTCCCCGGTCTCTGACCAGTTAAGGGGTGTTCGACACCGTCGTCCATAGAGAACTTCAAAAGGGGCCTTACCCAAGCTAGATTGATAGCTATTGTTGTAAGCGAATTCGGCAAATGGAAGGCACTTCTCCCAGTCCATTCCGAATGATATAACAGAGGCTCGAAGCATGTCTTCTAGAATCTGGTTGACGCGTTCCACTTGACCACTCGACTGAGGGTGGAAAGCGGTGCTAAAGGAGAGACGGGTTCCCATAGCATTTTGGAAACTTTCCCAAAATCGAGAGGTGAAAAGACTTCCTCGATCCGAGTTAATTTCCAAAGGAACACCATGAAGAGACACTATACGGGAGATGTATAAGTCTGCCAGCTGACTAGCGGTTATACTCTCACGAACAGGTAAGAAATGAGCTACTTTGGAAAGACGATCGACAACGACGAAAATAGCATTATTCCCTCTCTTGGTCCTGGGAAAACCGGTAATGAAATCCATACCAATTTTATCCCATTTCCATTCAGGAATAGCTAAGGGTTGAAGGGTGCCAGCAGGCCGTTGGTGCTCTGCTTTTAACACGACGACAGACGTTGCAATTTCCAATATACTGAGCAATTTCTCTCTTCATCCTAGTCCACCAGAACCTCTGGCGTAGGTCCTGATACATCTTAGTACTACCGGGATGAATGGTGAGAGGAGATTCATGAGCCTCCTTTAGGATCAACTGCCGTAGATGCTGGTTCTTGGGAACCACTAGACGGTTCTCAAAGTACACAACACCATGATCATTTGTGGAGAAACAACTAGCACCTCCGCTAGCAATGTTCTCTTTGATTTTAGATATTCCCTTATCTCGCTTTTGGGCAGCGATGATTTGATCTGTAAGAGTAGGTTTTGCTACCAAGGTGGAAAGAAAACCTTGAGGTACAATGTGAAGGTTAAGCTTCCGAAATTCCTCATGGAGAAGCGGTTGACTTTGTTGTAACATCAGGTTGTTACAATAAGATTTACGACTTAGCGCATCAGCCATGACGTTGGCTTTCCCTGGGGTGTAGGTTATTCCTAAGTCGAAGTCTGTGATCAACTCAACCCAACGTCTTTGCCTGAGATTCAGATCTGGTTGGGTGAAGATGTACTTCAGACTTTGGTGATCAGTGAATATTTCGCAACGGTTACCGAGGAGGTAATGTCGCCAGGTCTTAAGTGCATAGACTACGGCTGCAAGCTCTAGATCATGAGTAGGATAATTCTCCTCATGTGGGTGCAATTGCCGTGAAGCGTAGGCAATTACGTGTCGATCTTGCATGAGAATGCAACCTAGTCCTTGTCGCGAGGCGTCGCAGTAGATAACAAAGTCCTTGGAGAAGTCTGGCGGTACCAGTACGGGAGCAGAGGTCAGGCGTCTTTTCAGTTCCTGAAAGCTGTGCTCACATTGTGGAGTCCATTCGAACTTCTTATCTTTCTTAAGGAGTTCGGTTAGAGGTTTGGCAACTTTGGAGAAGTTCTCGACAAAGCGACGACAATAGCTCGCTAAACCCAGAAAACTCCGAACTTGCTTGACCGATTCAGGTGGAGTCCAATTAAGGACGGCTTGAACTCGCTCAGGGTTAACAGCAATACCTTTACCAGATATTACATGACCCAGATAGGTCACTTCTGACAACCAGAATTCACATTTAGAAAATTTGGCATAAAGGCGATGCTCTCGAAGTTTCTTCAACACTAGCCTTAGATGTTCGGCATGTTCTTCCTCGTTCTTGGAGTAGATGAGTATATCATCGAGGTAAACCACGACGAATTTATCCAAATACTCCATGAAGATTGAGTTCATTAACCGAGAAAAGGTGGCTGGAGCGTTGGTTAAACCGAAGGACATGACGGTGTACTCGTATTGGCCATAACGAGTAACAAAGGCCGTTTTAGGAATGTCCCCGTTTCTGATTTTGATTTGATGGTAGCCCAACCTCAAATCCATCTTGGAGAAGACTGAGGATCCAGCGAGCTGATCATACAGGTCGTTGATCCTGGGGAGTGGATATTTGTTCTTGATTGTGACCAGGTTGACAGGTCGGTAATCTACAACCATCCGGTCCGTACCATCCTTCTTCTTGACGAATAGGACGGGGCAAGCCCACGGAGATGAACTAGGGCGGATGAAACCCTTTTTCAAGGACTCATCGAGTTGTTTCTTAAGCTCGGCTAGTTCTAGTGGTGCCATCTTATAAGGTCTTCTAGCAATCGGAACGGTTCCTGGAATGAGATCTATTACGAACTCAACATCCCTGTCAGGTGGAACACCTGGCAATTCCTCTGGGAAGACATCCGAGAAGTCACGGACTACCGGAACGTCTTCAAGGTCTGGCAAAGGGCTGGCGTTAAGAGAGTATAACTGTCGCTTGGCTATTCGGGTCAAGACATTGACTATCTTCCCCGAAGGGTGAGTGAGTTGAACAGTCCTAGAGAAGCAATCAATTTGGGCATGATGAGCAGACATCCGGTCCATACCCAGAATGATATTAATATCTGAAGATTTAAGGGCTATCAAAGATGCAAGGAAAACAAGTCTGTCGACTTGGATTTCATTTCCATGGCTTACTCTAGAAGTTTGCCATTTGGATCCCGGAGTTTGAATTACCATAGAGGTTGGCATATCACCGAATGCGACGTTATGCAAACGAGCATAGTTTTCAGATATAAAAGAATGAGAGGCTCCTGTATCGAAAAGAACAGATGCCGGGTGGCAATTAACAAGAAGCGTACCGAGAACGACGTTGGGATCCTCTTGAGCTTCTTCGGCAGAGATACAGTTGACATGGCCACGTGTAGCGGTGGCCGGCTTGGCGTGGAACACTTTCCCTGTCGGCTTGCCACGGCCAACGGCTTTAGCAGATTGGTTGGGGTTGGTCTGGGGACACTCACGCATATAGTGACCAGATTCCCCACACTTGAAACAAGTCACGGAACTGGTACGTGGAGGAGCATTGTTAGTTGGACCCCCATAGGGCTTGGCTGGAGCAGACTGTTGAACAGGGCGAGGCGCCTGGAAAGATGGCCTCGGTGTGAACCTGGGTGGCAGGGCGGTGTTGGGTACCCACACGCGGCGCTTCTGAGGACCAGCACCGGATGAGGAACCCATGTCACGGCCATGCTTGCGTGTTGCGTCATAGTCAGTCTGACCAGTTTCAGCACTGATGGCTTTGTTGACAAGTTTCTGAAAAGATGTGCACTCATGCAGACGGAGGTCGCGGCGAAGCTCAGGACTAAGGCCCTTACGGAACCTTGCTTGCTTCTTGGCATCAGTAGACACTTCCTCAGTTGCATATCGTGCGAGATTACCAAACTCCCTGCTGTAAGCATCCACAGAAAGTCGGCCTTGGGTGAAACTGCAAAATTCCTCACGTTTACGGTCCATGAGACCCTCCGGAATGTGATGTTCACGGAAAGCCTCGCTGAACTCAGCCCAAGTAGTGACATGGCCCGCCGGGCGCATAGCTCCATAATTCTCCCACCATAGACTGGCGGGGCCTTCAAGATGATATGCAGCAAAGGTGACCTTGTCAGCCTCCGCTACCAGCGCGGAACGCAGTTTGTGAGCGATACTGCGAAGCCAGTCATCAGCGTCGAGAGGCTCGACGGAGTGGTGGAACGTGGGTGGATGTAATTTGATAAAATCACTGAGTGACACCACGTTAGTCCTCTGATGGTGTGCTGTGTTCTGTTCAATACGCTCCAACAAACGGTTGGTCTCCCGCTTGTTTCTCTCAGCTTCCATCATAACCTCGGCTAGGGAAGGAGGATGAGGCAGATTTGCATCCCTGACTTCACTGCCTTCGGCCTGCTCTTGAGGAGCAGGGTTAGTGCGCGTGTTGACCATCCTAGGTAAACAAGACAATGATTTAGTCAGGATGATAAAATTCCGACATAGGATATAAAACGTAAGGAATAACTCGAAATGCAAGATGATCATCCGTATGACATGGTAGATACAGAAACTGCTTCTTTATTCCATCGTCATACACACCATACAGGGTTTAGTACAAGACCAAACAAGGTACTATTACGGTGAAAGAGGATTACATCTCATCGGAGGCATCCCAAGCTCCTATACATTATTTTTCTACACCTCCGGAAAGAGTACAAACTAGGTCATATCCCACGAGTCACGCGGGACGATAGACGACACAGCTAGTGCGAACTAGTGATACTACCACTAACTCAGACCGATCCGTAGTAGTCCTCGTAGAAGTCACCTCCATAGCCTGGAAGCTCAACATGATCATCCGGAAACAGACGATCTCGCGGAGCTTGTGGACCATAGGGGCTAGGATGAGGCCTTGGACCAACAGACGGTGGCCTGCGGGGACCGCGAGGTGGGGTGATGCCTCCTACATCACGCCAACCCATCACGTCTGGCAGAGCAGATCTCACAGGATAGAGATCGCGCATATCTGAATATCCAGCTTGCACCGCCGGTGCGAACCGAGTCAAAGTGGCCCAGTGGTCAGCACGGGTATTGAAGAGCTCTAACCTTAAGGCCCGATTTTCACGGTCCTTATCCTCGAGCATCTCAGCAGTGGTGCGAGTCCGTGAATCCTCCTGAGTGGGGTCAGCATAGATAGCCTGGAGATACCCTTGTGCTCCCGGAAGTGATCCTGGCATATACCGGAAATCAGAGTCCCGAAATAGTCCGGATCTGACTCGCATAATGGTCATCATAGAGTAGGCGGCGTCCTGCACAGCCATCTCAATAGTAACCCCGAGTCCATAGGAGCAGTGAAGGGGCTCGGTGGATCCAGGATAAGATGGAAATATCCTGACAGTGCAGAGATACTGGCTTTGATTAAAGTCTCGGAATTGCTCTTCGACCGTGTACTCAGGATACCAGCGGTATCCAGCCTCAGTCATCACCCTGACCAACTTGGCAGTATGGCCGGGTACATCTAGGCATCGAGTCAGGCGAACCACTTGATTGGGTCGCGAGTGGCCATCTGAAAGCACAATCATAATGCAAAGGCATTAGAATTTCTAGCAAAATTTCGGCAGCATAACAGCTGTAAATGCTCAAGAAGGATTTGAGACATTTGACAAAGGATTTCGTACACACTCAACATCATCATATCAAAGTTCTGAGTCCATGCTAACAACATAATGTGGTAGTAGAACTGAACTAGGCTTGTATCCATCAAACTTATAAGGTACTACTGATTAGTAACACGTGATCCTGATAGAGAGAATAGATCCTAATTCCTTAACCCCCGGTGGAAGAATGGACTAACTCAGATCAGAATGTCATAAGATAAAGGAGTAAAAAGAGCCTTACGTTCCAACCCACAAACAATTCCCCTACATATAACTAAAGAATTTCTAGACTCAACATCGACCAGTTTGGCTTGGAGAACCTACAGGCAGTCCTGGCTCTGATGCCAACGCTGTCAGGACCCCGACTCGATGTCACATCGATCTAGCCGGTAACACCTCATATCACTTTGCGGCCTCACGCACGGTATCCCCACGGGTGTCGCCTTACCTTTGCCCGGGACCGTTTGCGCCTTTTGGCTCACGTATATGATAGTGTCGCTAGCATCCATATGATAAAGAGCCCGGGCTGACATGACTAGTCGTAAACCCAAAGTGGCACAGACTTACAGGGACAGGCATCCATGACCCAGCTTCGAACGTGTCGGTCATCAGCAAGTGGGTCCGGGCTGTAGCACTGGGCTAGCAGGACTCCGGTAAACCGGGCTGTAGCGGGCTAACAGGACTCCGGTACTCAAAGCGTGACATTTCCCCGAAGGGACAGACACAGGAACGAAGAAGGACACATGCCGGCCAGCCTAAGTGTTCCAGAGCAGTAGCAAGCTACCATGGCTCAGCGGTAACACTAGGAGACATTTCCCGGTAAGAGAGGCTACTAAAGATAAACAACTAGATAGTCAGATCCCACACATACCAAGCATTTCAATCATACACACAATATGCTCGATATGTGCAAATACAACGAAGCATCACAACATGACTCTACGACGCAAGTACTTTATTTAAGGCTCAGGGAGCCATACATAACATACACAAAGGTACGGGTCTCACGACCCAACATTCAAGTCATACAGTCATACAAACCAACAGCGGAAGTAACTTGTCTGAGTACAGACAACTAGTAAAATAAAAGAGGCTTGGAAAGCCTAGCTATACTACGTGGTCCTTCACAAACTCAGGGTCACCACCTGGGTCTTTAGCCTACTCGTTGATGTCAATGTCTACATAGAACCCATCAGAAGGGGTTGCAGCGTCTTCTGAAAAATGTAAATTATAGCAACATGAGTACAAAGGTACTCAGCAAGACTTACATCAGATCCTACATACATGCATATTATCAAGAAGAGTTGGTGGAGTTATTGCAGCAAGCCAGCTTTGACTCTTGGCTAGGCTATCCTACGATACTTCAACTTGAAATGGTTTTGCGCACACGAGTCCACTACTCACCACTTCAATACACTACCGAGGATCCACCTCCGTCTCCCTACGGAAGAGCCATCCTCGGCACTCACACTTATCTTGAGGCTTTTAGTGGTTTCCATTTACTTGTCTATGAACTGTATAGGCAACCAAGTAGTCCTTTACCGCGGACGCGGCTATTCGAATAGATCATGTTAACCCTGCAGGGGTGTACTTCTTCATACATGTTTCCACCACTTAGCGTCTGCACACGACATGTGCTCGGCAGACTTCAAGCGAAAGCCGACGTGGGTGTAGACCACGACCTACCTAAACACTTAAGCCTCTAGTCCAGGTTTATCGCCTATTCAGGTTCCATCCGCAGGGAGTCCGGCCGAGGTTTCCCATACGGCCCCGAACGATGTGAACAGGGTTCCCGAGATACCTAACGGGTATTCGGTACACCGTGCCACGTACCTACCGCATCACAGCCCACCCCTACGGTCAGCGCTGTCCACGGCCTCCAGTAGGCTACAAACACCAGAAACTACTTGCAACTCCTGGACAGAGAGCTAGGGTGAATAAGAAGTCGAGCGGGTCATATTTCAGGGCCCAATGCATGGTAGTAGCTGTATCTTAAATCACACATACAGATCTCAGTGCTTAAGGTCGGCTTCAATGAAACAACCCACCATGTACTCCTACATGGCCTCTCATCGATACCTTTACCAAATCGTGTTCACCACACCACTCTCATTACCGACATAAACATTTCACTCTAGCCCATCACCCAGATGAACCAGACCTGACACGACTCTAAGCATAGCAGGCATAGCAAGGTAGGAACAACACATACATATGGCTCAATCAACTCCTACACATGCTAGTGGGTTTCATCTAGTTACTGTGGCAATGACAGGTCATGCAGAGGAAATGGGTTCAACTACCGTAGCACACAGCAGTTTGAAACGCGTTGTCTTAATGCAGTAAAAGAGAGCAGGAGCGAGAATATGGGATTGTATCGATATGATCAAATGGTTGGTTGCTTTCCTGATGGTTCGATGCACTGATACGGTTCTTCGTTAGGGTAATCACGGTACTCCTCGGAGGCAGAACCTGTCGCAAAGGACACCGATACACAACCATCACCAAACAATGTGCAACAATATGATGCATGCATGAAACATGGCAATATGAGTGTGTTGGGCTAATGCAACTAAAATCAGAAGGGTTTGAACCAATTTGAATCAAAGATTCAAATTTCAAACTCAAACATGGCCTTTTAAAGTGCTTTTCCTTGTTCTGCTTAAAAAATCAATTTAACTTGTTTGATCATGCATGAAAATAGTACAGATGGATAGATTGGATTTTTCTGATCATTTTTCATATATAATTTGTCCAATTTGGAGTTACAGAATAAAAGTTATGAATTTTTGAAGTTTAACTAATATTCTGGAATTTCCTGATTTAAATTAAATCCAGAAATATAATTATTGCGCCAGCATGACGTCAGCATGACGTCAGCGGTCAACTGCGACTGGCTGGGGTCAAACCTGATGTGTGGGGTCCACACGTCAGTGACAGGGGGGGTTTAACAGGGTTAATTTATTCCTAATTAGGGGTTAGTGGCGCTGGGGCCCACTGTCAGTGTCAGGCGGGTTAATTAAGCGGTGATTAACACTAATCTGACTACCTGGCCGATGGGGCCCACGTGTCAGTGACCCTGGGGGGGTCAAACCCCAGGTCAGACAGGTCAACCCCACCGGCGACATGACGCCGGCGAGGCCCGAGACGGCGGCGCGATGCGGGATCGCGCTACAGGGCACGGGCGAGGCCGTGCTTGGGCTCGTTGGAGAGCTCTTGCTCCCGCGCGTCGAACGGTGGTGGTGGCCGTGCCTGAGGTGGCCGGTACCGACGACGGCGAGCTCGTGAGCGGCGGCCGGAGTTCGGGTGCGGTCGGGATCGGTGCTGCTGCTCGCAAGCGAGGGAGCTGAGGCGCTGGAGGGGTTCTACGGGTCCTTACGGACTTGTTGGACTCACCGGGGTGACCAAATGGTCACCGGAGCTGCGTCGACGGCGAGCTCGGTGACGGCGGAGGTTCGGCCGTGGTGGGAGACGGGGTTACGGTGCGGGAACGAGGGGGAAAAGAAGGGGAAACGGTGGCGGAGCTCACCGCGGTTGCAGTGGGCGTCGAAGCGGGCTCGGGGACGGCCGGAGTGCAGCGAATTGACGGTGATGATCTCCGGTGGCCGAGGAGGGGAACGGAGACGTGGATGGTGATGCAGGGCTTCCGGAGGCCCGTGGAGCGGTGGGGAGGAAGAGGGGGTAGAGGCGGAGCCTCTGGGCTAGTCGGGGGAGCGAGGTGTGGCCGGTGACGGCTGCTATGGCGAACGGCGGCGATGGTGGTGTTCGGCCGTGAGAGAGAGAGCGAGGGAGAGGAGGGAGGAACCGAGGGAGAGTGAGAGAGAGCAGGGGGGAGGGCGTGGCATCGTCCGGGGCATCGAGACGAGGAGGGGAGGGCAGGCAGGCAGCCGAGCAGGTGGCGTGGCGCGGTGGCGCGCGCGCCGGCCACACTCCCCTCCCTCTGTCGAGGACGAAGACGACAGAGGAGGGAGGCGGGCTGGGCCGCCCGCTGGCTGGGCCGGCCAGCTGGCTGGGCTGCACAGGGAGGAGCCCAGGTAAGGTCCTCCTTTTATTTATTTTTCTTTTTCTAATTTCTGGCATTTGTTTTGATTTAAATAAAATATTAAATCATTTATTTACCTTATGCCAATTTTTGCAGGAGCTAGATATATTATTCCAGAGCTCCTTTATAATTGGCATAATATTTGGACATATATTAATATATATAACTAATATATTTCCAAAGCAAATATTTATGCATTAATTCCAAATGCCCAAAATAAATACCTATGAGCTCTTAAAAATATTGTTTTGATTTTTATCTCTGTCCAATATTTTCAGAGAGCAACATGAGCATTTTCTTGGACCTTTTTGGAGAAATTTTTATTTGGATCATTTTCAAAAAATGATTCTGAGGGTTTCACAAATCCCCATTTCACATCAAATGGAAATTTAAACATGATGCACACACTCTGATGCATGACTAGCTAGGGTGTGACAGTTTCCCCTTTGAAGTTATCTTATCGGATTGAGTCTTTTATGAGAACACTTGATGTATGTCTTGCCATGCTTATCTGTGGTGACAATGGGATATCATGTGCCTCTTGATGTATGTTTTGGTGACCAACTTGCGGGTTCCGCCCATGAACCTATGCATAGGGGTTGGCACACATTCTTGACTCTTCGGTAGAAACTTTGGGGCACTCTTTGAAGTACTTTGTGTTGGTTGAATAGATGAATCTGAGATTGTGTGATGCATATTGTATAATCATGCCCACGGATACATGAGGTGACAATGGAGTATGTAGGTGACATTAGGGTTTTGGTTGATTTGTGTCTTAAGGTGTTATTCTAGTATGAACTCTTGAATAGATTGATCCGAAAGAATAACTTTGAGGTGGTTTCGTACCCTGCCATAATCTCTTCGTTTGTTCTCCGCTATTAGTGTCTTTGGAGTGACTCTTTGTTGCATGTTGAGGGATTGTTATATGATCCATCTATGTTATTATTGTTGAGAGAACTTGCACTAGTGAAAGTATGAACCCTAGGCCTTGTTTCCTATCATTGCAATACCGTTTACGCTCACTTTTATCGCTTGCTACCTTGCTGTTTTTATAATTTCAGATTACAAATACCTTTATCTACCATCCATATTGCACTTGTATCTTCATCTCTTCACCAAACTAGTGCACCTATACAATTTACCATTGTATTGGGTGTGTTGGGGACACAAGAGACTATTTGTTATTTGGTTGCAGGGTTGCTTGAGGGACACCATCTTCATCCTACGCCTCCTACGGATTCATAAACCTTAGGTCATCCACTTGAGGGAAATTTGCTACTGTCCTACAAACCTGTGCACTTGCAGGCCCAACAACGTCTACAAGAAGAAGGTTGTGTAGTTGACATCACATATCTCTCATATAAATGGAACAACCATTATTCTCGGATTTAAATGAGTAGCCATCTTGTATTAAACGAGATCCAGATACAATGTTCATGCTCAAAGCTAGCACTAAATAACAATTATTGAGGTTTAAAACTAATCCCGTAGGTAAATGTAGAGGTAGCATGCCGACGGCAATCACATCGACCTTGGAACCATTCCCGACGCGCATCGTCACCTCGTACTTCGCCAGTCTCCGCTTATTCCGTAGCTCCTGTTTTGAGTTACAAATATGAGCAACCGCATCGGTATCAAATACCCAGGAGCTACTACGAGTACTGGTAAGGTACACATCAATAACATGTATATCACATATACCTTTGGTGTTGCCGGCCTTATCCGCTAAGTACTTGGGGCAGTTCCGCTTCCAGTGACCGTTCCCCTTGCAATAAAAGCACTCAGTCTCAGGTTTGGGTCCGTGCTTTGGCTTCTTCCCGGCAACTGGCTTACCGGGCGTGGCAACTCCCTTGCCATCCTTCTTGAAGTTCTTCTTACCCTTGCCTTTCTTGAAACTAGTGGTTTTATTGACCATCAACACTTGATGTTCCTTTTTGATTTCTACCTCTGCTAATTTTAGCATTGAAAATACCTCAGGAATAGTTTTCACCATCCCCTGCATATTGTAGTTCATCACAAAGCTCTTGTAGCTAGGTGGGAGCGACTGAAGGATTATGTCAATGACCGCCTCATCCGGGAGGTTAATGTCCAGCTGGGACAAGTGGTTGTGCAACCCAGAAATTTTGAGTATGTGCTCGCTGACAGAACTATTTTCCTCCATCTTACAACTGTAGAAGTTGTCGGAGACTTCATATCTCTCGACCTGGGCATGAGCTTGGAAAACCATTTTCGGCTCTTGGAACATCTCAAATGCTCAGTGCTGCTCAAAACGCTTTTGGAGCTTCGGTTCTAAGCTATAAAGCATGCCGCACTGAATGAGGGATTAATCATCAACACGCGACTGCCAAGCGTTCATAACATCTTGGTTTGCTGGGACGGGTGCTTCACCTAGCGGTGCTTCTAGGACATATGCTTTCTTGGCAGCTATGAGGATGATCCTCAGGTTCCGGACCCAGTCCGTATAGTTGCTACCATCGTGTTTCAGCTTGGTTTTCTCTAGGAACGCATTGAAGTTGAGGTTGACATGAGCATGGGCCATTTGATCTACAAGACATTTTGCAAAAGTTTTAGACTAAGTTCATGATAATTAAGTTCATCTAATCAAATTATTTAATGAACTCCCACTCAGATAGACATCCCTCTAGTCATCTAAGTAATACATGATCCGAGTCAACTAGGCCATGTCCGATCATCACGTGAGACGGACTAGTCATCATCGGTGAACATCTTCATGTTGATCGTATCTTCTATACAACTCATGTTCGACCTTTTGGTCTCTTGTGTTCCGAGGCCATGTTTGTACATGCTAGGCTTGTTAAGTCAACCTAAGTGTTCTGCATGTGTAAATCTGTCTTACACCCGTTGTATGTGGACGTTAGAATCTATCACACCCGATCATCACGTGGTGCTTCGAAACAACGAACTTTCGCAAGGGCGCACAGTTAGGGGAAACACTTTCTTGAAATTATTATGAGGGATCATCTTATTTACTACCGTCGTTCTAAGCAAATAAGATGCAAAAACATGATAAACATCACATGCAATCAAAATAGTGACATGATATGGCCAATATCATTTTTCTCCTTTTGATCTCCATCTTCAGGGCGCCATGATCATCATCGTCACCGGCATGACACCATGATCTCCATCATCGTGTCTCCATGAAGTTGTCTCGCCAACTATTACTTCTACTACTATGGCTAATAGTTTAGCAAAGAGGTAAAGTAATTACATGGCGTTATTCAGTGACACGCAGGTCATACAATAAATAAAGACAACGCCTATGGCTCCTGCCGGTTGTCATACTCATCGACATGCAAGTCGTGATTCCTAGTATAAGAACATGATCAATCTCATATATCACATATATTTCATTCATCACATCCTTTTTGGCCATATCACATCACAAGGCATATGCTGCAAAAACAAGTTAGACGTCCTCTAATTGTTGTTGCATGTTTTTACGTGGCTGCTATAGGGTTCTAGCAAGAACGCTTCTTACCTACGCCAAAACCACAATGTGATATGCCAATTTCTATTTACCCTTAATAAGGACCCTTTTCATCGAATCCGATCCGATTAAGGTGGGAGAGACAGACACCCGCTAGCCACCTTATGCAACTAGTGCATGTCAGTCGGTGGAACCCGTCTCACGTAAGTGTACGTGTAAGGTCGGTCTGAGCCACTTCATCCCATGATACCGCCGAAACAAGATAAGACTAGTAGTGGCAAGTAAATTGACAAAATCTATGCCCACAACAAAATTGTGTTCTACTCGTGCATAGAAACAACGCATAGACCTAGCTCTGATACCACTGTTGGAGATCGTTGCAGAAAATAAAAAATTTCTACGCATCACCAAGATCAATCTATGGAGTAACTGTTGGAAATATGCCCTAGAGGCAATAATAAATTAGTTATTATTATATTTCCTTGTTCATGATAATCGTTTATTATCCATGCTATAATTGTATTGATAGGAAACTCAGATACATGTGTGGATACATAGACAACACCATGTCCCTAGTAAGCCTCTAGTTGACTAGCTCGTTAATCAATAGATGGTCACGGTTTCCTGACCATGGACATTGGATGTCATTGATGACGGGATCACATCATTAGGAGAATGATGTGATGGACAAGACCCAATCCTAAGCCTAGCACAGAGATCGTGTAGTTCGTATGCTAAAGCTTTTCTAATGTCAAGTATCTTTTCCTTAGACCATGAGATTGTGCAACTCCCGGATACCGTAGGAATAATTTGGGTGTAGCAAACGTCACAACGTAACTGGGTGACTATAAAGGTGCACTACAGGTATCTCCGAAAGTGTCTGTTGGGTTGGCACGAATCGAGACTCGGATTTGTCACTCCGTGTGACGGAGAGGTATCTCTGGGCCCACTCGGTAGGACATCATCATAATGTGCACAATGTGACCAAGGGGTTGATCATGGGATGGTGTGTTACGGAACGAGTAAAGAGACTTGCCGGTAACGAGATTGAACAAGGTATTGGGATACCGACGATCGAATCTCGGGCAAGTATTATACCGCTAGACAAAGGGAATTGTATACGGGATTGATTGAGTCCTTGAAATCGTGGTTCATCCGATGAGATCATCGTGGAACATGTGGGAGTGAACATGGGTATCCAGATCCCGCTGTTGGTTATTGACCGGAGAACGTCTCGGTCATGTCTACATGTCTCCCGAACCCGTAGGGTCTACACACTTAAGGTTCGATGACGCTAGGGTTATAAAGGAAGTTTGTATGTGGTTACCGAATGTTGTTCGGAGTCCGAATGAGATCCCGGACGTCACGAGGAGTTCCGGAATGGTCCGGAGGTAAAGATTTATATATGGGAAGTCCTATTTTGGCCATCGGAAAATGTTCGGGATTTTTCGGTATTGTACCGGGAAGGTTCTAGAAGGTTCCGGAGTGGGGCCCACCTGCATGGGGGGCCCACATGAACGTGGGTAGTGGGGGCAAGGCCCCACACCCCTGGTCAAGGCGCACCAAGATCCCCCCTTAGAAGGAATAAGATCATATCCTGAAGGGATAAGATCAAGATCCCTAAAAAGGGGGGATAACAATCGGTGGGGAAGGAAATGATGGGATTTCTTTCCTCCCACCTTGGCCAACACCCCAATGGACTTGGAGGGCAAGAAACCAGCCCCTCCACCCCTATATATAGTGGGGAGGCGCATCGGAGCTTCACACGAAGTTCTGGCACAGCCCTCCCCCTCTCCCAAGTCCTCCTCCTCTCCCGCGGTGCTTGGCGAAGCCCTGCAGGATTGCCACGCTCCTCCACCACCACCACGCCATCGTGCTGCTGCTGGATGGAGTCTTCCTCAACCTCTCCCTCTCTCCTTGCTGGATCAAGGCATGGGAGACATCACCGGGCTGTACGTGTGTTGAACGCGGAGGTGCCGTCCGTTCGGCACTAGGATCTCCGGTGATTTGGATCACGACGAGTACGACTCCTTCAACCCCGTTCACTTGAACGCTTCCGCTTAGTGATCTACAAGGGTATGTAGATGGGTTCAGCTCAGGTGCAGGGGTCACTGCACCTATTATGGTGCAGGCCCAATCAATGCATGCCACGTATACTTGTAGGCCCAAACAATTCATTAATTAACTCTGTTAATCCTTCCACTAATCTATTTTCTTCCGAACTCTCGATGCTCCCTCTAATTTCTTTGTTGTTTGTTCTTCTTCATTGCCGCAATTGCAAACTTGCAAATCTCCATCTCCGTTCGTCCATGCAGCAGCTAATCTCCATCGGCCACGGCGACGTCGGCGAGTGCTTGCTCGAGGTCCGTGTGAGAATCATGGCGACCCCACGCTTGCTAACCTGCTGAAGAATCTTGCCGTAGTTGGATGCCATGAGAAAGCAACGTGATAGATCTCATTGGATCAATAGCGTCGAGGAGTGCGTGCTCTGCGCTCAGGTCGATGGCATCTGCTGCATGTCTTCAGCATGTCCATAAAAAATATACAGCACGTTGTACTTGTGAAGGTTGGGGTGATAACGTGTTTAGGAACCTGGCGAGCATATGCTGCCGTGTCCCGTGCGCACCAGGCGAACGGAAGGGATTAGAGGAGGATTAAAAAAGTTAATTAATTATTTTTTTGGGCCTACACTCATACATGGCACGCACTGATTGGGCCTGCACCATAATAAGGTGCGGTGACCCCTGCACCTGAGCCGAACCCTATGTAGATGCACTCTCCTTCCCCTCGTTGCTGGTTTCTCCATATATAGATCTTGGTGACACGTAGGAAAATTTTGAATTTCTGCTACGTTCCCCAAAAGTGGCATCATGAGCTAGGTCTATGCGTAGATTCTTTGCACGAGTAGAACACAAAGTAGTTTTGGGCGTTGATTTTGTTCAATATGCTTACCATTACTAGTCCAATCTTGTTTCGATGGTATTGTGGGATGAAGCGGCCCGGACCGACCTTACACGTACACTTACGTGAGACAGGTTCCACCGACTAACATGCACTTGGTGCATAAGGTGGCTAGCGGGTGCCAGTCTCTCCCACTTTAGTCGGAACGGATTCGATGAAAATGGTCCTTATGAAGGGTAAATAGCAATTGGCATATCACGTTGTGGTTTTGCGTAGGTAAGAAACGTTCTTGCTAGAAACCCATAGCAGCCACGTAAAACATGCAAACAACAATTAGAGGACGTCTAACTTGTTTTTGCAGGGTATGCTATGTGATGTGATATGGCCAAAAAAGAATGTGATGAATGATATGTGATGTATGAGATTAATCATGTTCTTGTAATAGGAATCATGACTTGCATGTCGATGAGTATGACAACCGGCAGGAGCCATAGGAGTTGTCTTTATTTATTATATGACCTGCGTGTCATTGAACAACACCATGTAATTACTTTACTTTATTGCTAACCGGTAGCCATAGTAGTAGAAGTAATAAGTTGGCGAGACAACTTCACGGAGACACGATGATGGAGATCATGGTGTCATGCCGGTGACGATGATGATCATGGAGCCCCGAAGATGGAGATCAAAAGGAGCAAAATGATATTGGTCATATCATGTCACTTTTTGATTGCATGTGATGTTTATCATGTTTATGCATCTTATTTGCTTAGAACGATGGTAGTAAATAAGATGATCCCTCATTGAAATTTCAAGAAAGTGTTCCCCCTAACTGTGCACCATTGCGAAAGTTCGTCGTTTCGAAGCACCACGTGATGATCGGGTGTGATAGATTCTTACGTTCACATACAACGGGTGTAAGCCAGATTTACACACGCGAAACACTTAGGTTGACTTGAGAAGCCTAGAATGTACAGACATGGCCTCGGAACACAAGAGACCAAAAGGTCGAGCATGAGTCGTATAGTAGATACGATCAACATGAAGACGTTCACCGATGATGACTAGTCCGTCTCACGTGATGATCGGACACGGCCTAGTTGACTCGGATCATGTAATCACTTAGATGACTAGAGGGATGTCTATCTGAGTGGGAGTTATAAGATGAACTTAATTATCCTGAACATAGTCAATAGATCTTTGCAAATTATGTCGTAAGCTCGCGTTTTAGTTCTACCGTTTTAGATATGTTCCTAGAGAAAATTTAGTTGTAAGTTGATAGTAGCAATTATGCGGACAGTAGAAAGCTTATGTCCTTAATGCACCGCTCAGTGTGTTGAACCCCAAATGTCGTTTGTGGATGTTGCGAACATCAGACATACACGTTTTGATAACTACGTGATAGTTCAGTTAAACGGTTTAGAGTTGAGGCACCAAAGACGTTTTTTGAAACGTCGCGGAACATATGAGATGTTTCGAGGGCTGAAATTGGGATTTCAGGCTCGTGCCCACGTCAAGAGGTATAAGACCTCCGACGATTTTCTTAGCCTGCAAACTAAGGGAGAAAAGCTCGATCGTTGAGCTTGTGCTCAGATTGTCTGAGTGCAACAATCACTTGAATCGAGTGGGAGTTGATCTTCCAGATGAGATAGTGATGTTTCTCCAAAGTCATTGCCACCAAGCTGCTAGAGCTTCGTGATGAACTATAACATATCAGGGATAAATATGATGATCCTTGAGGTATTCGCGATGTTTGACACCCCGAAAGTAGAAATCAAGAAGGAGCATCAATTGTTGATGGTTGGTGAAACTACTAGTTTCAAGAAGGGCAAGGGCAAGAAGGGATACTTCATGAAACGACAAATCAGCTGCTGCTCTAGTGAAGAAACCCAAGGTTGAACCCAACCCGAGACTAAGTGCTTCTGTAATAAGGGGAACAGCCACTGGAGCAGAATTACCCTAGATACTTGGTAGATGAGAAGGATGGCAAGGTCGATAGAAGTATATTAGATATACATTATGTTAATGTGTACTTTACTAGTGCTCCTAGTAGCACCAGGGTATGAAGATACCGGTTCGGTTGCTAAGTGTTAGTAACTCGAAATAAAAGAGCTACGGAATAAACGGAGACTAGCTGAAGGTGAGCTGACGATATGTGTTGGAAGTGTTTCCAAGTTTGATGTGATCAAACATCACACGCTCCCTCTACCATCAAGATTAGTATTAAACCTAAATAATTGTCATTTGGTGTTTGCGTTGAGCATAGACATGATTGGATTATATCTATCGCAATACGGTTATTCATTTAAGGAGAATAATGGTTACTCTGTTTATTTGAATAATACCTTCAATGGTCTTGCACCTAAAGGAATGGTTTATTGAATCTCGATCGTAGTGATACACATTTTTCATGCCAAAAGATATAAGATAGTAATGATAGTACCACTTACTTGTGGCACTGCCATGTAAATCATATTGGTATAAAACGCATGAAGAAGCTCCATGTTGATGGATCTTTGGACTCACTCGTTTTTGGAAAGTTTGAGACATGCAAACCATGTCTATTGGTATGTACGCATGAAGAAACTCCATGCAGATGGATCATTTGGACTCACTTGATTTTGAATCACTTGAGATATGCGAATCATACCACATCGGCAAGATGACTAAAAAGCCTCGTTTTCAGTAAGATGGAACAAGAGAGCAACTTGTTGGAAGTAATACATTTTGATGTGTGCTGTCCAATGAGTGTCGAAGCACGCACAGATGAGTTGAGTAGATGCTAAGTGTATTTACTTGATGAAACACAAGTCTGAATCATTAAAAGGTTCAAGTAATTTCAGAGTGAAGTTGAAGATCATCGTGACAAGAGGATAAAATGTCTATGATATGATCATAGAGATGAGTATCTGAGTTACGAGCTTTGGCACGCAATTAAGACATTGTGGGAATTGTTTCACAATTAATACCGCCTAGAACACCATAGTGTGATGGTGTGTCCGAACATCATAGTTGCACCCTATTGGATATGGTGCGTACCATGATGTCTCTTATCGAATTACCACTATCGTTCATGGGTTAGGCATTAGAGACAACCGCATTCACTTTAAAATAGGGCACCACGTAATTCCGTTGAGACGACACTGTTTGAACTATGGTTTGGAGAAACCTAAGTTGTCGTTTCTTCAAAGTTTGGGGCTGCGACGCTTATGTGAAAAAGTTTCAGGTTGATAAGCTCGAACCCAAAGCGGATAAAATGCATCTTCATAGGACACCCAAAACAGTTGGGTACACCTCCTAATTCAAATCCGAAAGCAATAGGGATTGTTTCTTGAATCGGGTCCTTTCTCGAGAAAAGGTTTGTCTCGAGAATTGAGTGGGAGGATGGTGGAGACTTGATGAGGTTATTGAACCATCACTTCAACTAGTATGTAGCAGGGCACAGGAAGTTGTTCCTATGGCGCCTACACCAATTGAAGTAGAAGCTTATGATAGTGATCATGAAGTTTCGGATCAAGTCACTACCGTACCTCGTAGGGTGACAAGGATGTGTACTACTTCAGAGTGGTACAGTAATCCTGTCTTGAAGGTCATGTTGCTAGACAACAATGAACCTACGAGCTATGGAGAAGTGATGGTGGGCCCAAATTCCGACAAATGGTTAGAAGCCATGAAATCCGAGATAGGATCCATGTATCATAACAAAGCATGGACTTTGGTGGACTTGCCTGATGATCGGCAAGCCATTGAGATAAATGGATCTTTAAGAAGAAGACGGACATGGACGGTAATGTCACTATCTATGAAGCTCGACTTGTGGCGAAGAGTTTTTCACAAGTTCAAAGAGTTGACTACGATGAGATTTACTCATCCGTAGCGATGCTTAAGTCCATCGGAATCATGTTAGCATTAGCTACATTTATGAAATCTGGCAAATGGATGTCAAAACGAGTTTCTTTACCAGTTTTCGTAAGGAAAAGTTGTATGTGATACAATCAGAAAGGTTTTGTCGATCCTAAGGATGCTAAAAGGTATGCTAGCTCCAGCGATCCTTCCATGGACTGGAGTAAGCATCTCGGAGTTGGAATATGCACTTTGATAAGATGATCAAAGATTTTAGGTTTATACAAAGTTTTTGAGAAACTTGTATTTCCAAAGAAGTGAGTGGGAGCACTATAGAATTTCTGATGAGTATATGTTGTTGACATATTGATGATCAGAAATGGTGTAGAATTTCTGGAAAGCATATAGGGTTATTTGAAAGATGTTTTTCAGTAGAAAACCTGGATTAAGCTACTTGAACATTCATCATCAAGATCTATAAGGATAGATCAAAATGCTTAATAATACTTTCAAATGAGCACGTACCTTGACATGATCTTGAAAGTGTTCAAGATGGATCAGTCAAAGAAGGAGTTCTTGCCTGAGTTTTAAGGTACGAAGTTAAGACTTAAAGCTCGACCACGGCAGAAAAGAGAGAAAGGACGAAGGTCGTCCCTTATGCTTTAGACATAGGTTGTACAGTATGCTATGCTAAGTACCGCACCTGATGTGTGCCTTGCCACATGTCTGGCAAGAGGGTACAAAGGTGATCAAGGAGTGGATCACCAAATAGCGGTCAAAATTATCCTTAGAGGAATAAGGATTTGTTTCTCGATTATGGAGGTGATAAAGAGTTCGGCGTAAAGGGTTACGACGATGCAAGCTTTAAAACCTATCCGAA
The DNA here is from genome assembly GCF_018294505.1 of Triticum aestivum. Taxonomy (NCBI): domain Eukaryota; kingdom Viridiplantae; phylum Streptophyta; class Magnoliopsida; order Poales; family Poaceae; genus Triticum; species Triticum aestivum. The sequence continues at coordinate 70,975,965 of NC_057795.1, forward strand.
TGACTCTGAGTAGCAAACCAGATACATATAGTGGACCGACCATTTGGAATAGCTCCAAGTGGAGCATGGAAGCAGCATTTACAATATGACCTAGAGATTTGTGAAGTACATGCGGATCTGAATGTTGCAGACCCGTTGACTAAAAACTTCTCTCACAAGCAAAACATGATCAAACTCCAGAACTCATTGAGTCTTAATCACATGATGATGTGAACTAGTTTAATGACACTAGTAAACTCTTTGGATGTTGGTCACATGGCGATGTGACGTGTGAGTGTTAATCGCATGGCGATGTGAACTAGATTATTGACTCTAGTGCAAGTGGGAGACTGTTGGAAATATGCCCTAGAGGCAATAATAAATTAGTTATTATTATATTTCCTTGTTCATGATAATCGTTTATTATCCATGCTATAATTGTATTGATAGGAAACTCAGATACATGTGTGGATACATAGACAACACCATGTCCCTAGTAAGCCTCTAGTTGACTAGCTCGTTAATCAATAGATGGTCACGGTTTCCTGACCATGGACATTGGATGTCATTGATGACGGGATCACATCATTAGGAGAATGATGTGATGGACAAGACCCAATCCTAAGCCTAGCACAGAGATCATGTAGTTCGTATGCTAAAGCTTTTCTAATGTCAAGTATATTTTCCTTAGACCATGAGATTGTGCAACTCCCGGATACCGTAGGAATGCTTTGGGTGTACCAAACATCACAATGTAACTGGGTGACTATAAAGGTGCACTACAGGTATCTCCGAAAGTGTCTGTTGGGTTGGCACGAATCGAGACTGGGATTTGTCACTCCGTGTGACCTAGAGGTATCTCTGGGCCCACTCGGTAGGACATCATCATAATGTGCACAATGTGACCAAGGGGTTGATCACGGGATGGTGTGTTACGGAACGAGTAAAGAGACTTGCCGGTAACGAGATTGAACAAGGTATCGGGATACTGACGATCGAATCTCGGGCAAGTACTATACCGCTAGACAAAGGGAATTGTATACGGGATTGATTGAGTCCTTGACATCGTGGTTCATCCGATGAGATCATCGTGGAACATGTGGGAGACAACATGGGTATCCAGATCCCACTATTGGTTATTGACCAGAGAATGTCTCGGTCATGTCTACATGTCTCCCGAACCCGTAGGGTCTACACACTTAAGGTTCGATGACTCTAGGGTTATAAAGGAAGTTTGTATATGGTTACCGAATGTTGTTCGGAGTCCCGAATGCGATCCCAGACGTCACGAGGAGTTCCGGAATGGTCCGGAGGTAAAGATTTATATATGGGAAGTCCTATTTTGGCCACCGGAAAATGTTCGGGATTTTTCGGTATTGTACCGGGAAGGTTCTAGAAGGTTCCGGAGTGGGGCCCACCTGCATGGGGGGACCCACATGAACATGGGTAGTGGGGTCAAGGCGCACCAAGATCCCCCCTTAGAAGGAATAAGATCATATCCTGAAGGATAAGATCAAGATCCCTAAAAAGGGGGGATAACAATCGGTGGGGAAGGAAATGATGGGATTTCTTTCCTCCCACCTTTGCCAACGCCCCAATGGACTTGGAGGGCAAGAAACCTGCCCATCCACCCCTATATATAGTGGGGAGGCGCATGGGAGCTTCACACAAAGTTCTCGCGCAGCCCTCCCCCTCTCCCAAGTCCTCCTCCTCTCCCGCGGTGCTTGGCGAAGCCCTGCAGGATTGCCATGCTCCTCCACCACCACCACGCCGTCATGCTGCTGCTGGATGGAGTCTTCCTCAACCTCTCCCTCTCTCCTTGCTGGATCAAGGCATGGAAGACGTCACAGGGCTGTACGTGTGTTGAACACGGAGGTGCCGTCCATTCGGCACTAGGATCTCCGGTGATTTGGATCACGACGAGTACGACTCCTTCAACCCCGTTCTCTTGAACGCTTCCGCTTAGCGATCTACAAGGGTATGTAGATGCACTCTCCTTCCCCTCGTTGCTGGTTTCTCCATAGATAGATCTTGGTGACACGTAGGAAAATTTTGAATTTCTGCTACGTTCCCCAACAGTAACTAGCAACGAGAGAGAGAGGAGTGCATCTTCATACACTTGAAGACCGCGAGACGGAAGCGTTACAAGAACGCGGATGAGGGAGTCGTACTCGAAGCGATTCAAATCGCGGTGGATTCCGATCTTAGCGCCGAACAACGGCGCCTCCGCGTTCAACACACGTGCATCCCGGTGACGTCTCCCGCGCCTTGATCCAGCAAGGAGGAGGGAGAGGTTGAGGAAGAGGGCTCCAACAGCAGCACGACGGCATGGTGGTGATGGAGAGGCAGTACTACAGCAGGGCTTCGCCAAGCTCTTGCGGAGGAGGAGAGGTGTTAGGGAGGGTAGGGGCTGCGCCTTAGGTGTGTTTCTGCAGCCCTCCCCTCGCTCCTCTATTTATAGGAGAAGGGGGAAGGGGCCGACCCCCTCTAGATGAGATCTAGAGGAGGGGGCGGCCAAGGGGAGCGGGCTTGCCCCCCAAGCAAGGGGGGCGCCCCCTTTAGGGTTTCCCCCCAACCCTAGGCGCATGCGCCCAATGTGGAGATGCGCCCAGCCCTCCAAGGGCTGGTTACCTTCCCACTACGGCCCATGAGGCCCTCCGAGAGAGGTGGCCCCTCCCGGTGGACCCCCGGAACCCCTCCGGTGGCCCCGGTACAATACCGGTTTGACCCTGAACTTTTCCGGTGACCGTATGACAACTACCCATATATAAATCTTCACCTCCGGACCATTCCGAAACTCCACGTGACGTCCGGGATCTCATCCGAGAGTCCGAACAACATTCAGTAATCACATACAAGTCTTCCTAATAACCCTAGCGTCATCGAACCTTAAGTGTGTAGACCCTACGGGTTCGGGAATCAAGCAGACATGACCGAGACAGCTCTCCGACCAATAACTAATAGCGGGATCTGGATACCCATGTTGGCTCCCACATGTTCCACGATGATCTCATCGGATGAACCACAATGTCGAGGATTCAAGTAATCCCGTATGCAATTCACTTTGTCAAACAGTATGTTACTTGCCCGAGATTCAATCGTCGGTATCCCAATACCTCGTTTAATCTCATTACCAGCAAGTCACTTTACTCATTACATAATGCATGATCTCGTGACTAACCACTTAGTCACATTGAGCTCATTATAATGATGCATTACCGAGTGGGCCTAGAGATACCTCTCCGTCATACGGAGTGACAAATTCCAGTCTTGATTCGTGCCAATTCAACAGACACTTTCAGAGATACTTGTAGTGCACCTTTATAGTTACCCAGTTATGTTGTGAAGTTTGGTACACCCAAAGCACTCCTACAGTATCCGGGAGTTACACAATCTCATGGTCTAAGGAACTGATACTTGACATTAGAAAAGCTTTAGCAAATGAACTACACGATCTTGTGTTGTGCTTAGGATTGGGTCTTGTCCATCACATCATTCTCCTAATGATGTGATCTCATTATCAATGACATCCAATGTCCATAGTCGGGAAACCATGACCATTTGTTGATCAACGAGCTAGTCAACTAGAGGCTCACTAGGGACATGTTGTGGTCTATGTATTCACACATGTATCATGGTTTCCGGTTAATACAATTATAGCATGAATAATAGACAATTATCATGAACAAGAAAATATAATAATAATCATTTTATTATTGCCTCTAGGGCATATTTCCAACACTGCTACCATCTCACCATGACATAAACACATTTATATTTCTAATTATTATGCATGTTGATGTAATCATCTTTGTTGTCCAGGTTTTTCTGCCTACGAACATGGTGAACACCCACTAGTTCCTTGTGGTCGTAAACCCGAGAAGGAGGGAGATTCAGATTCTTGATTCACTTTTCGGCTACCTAGAACGCACACAAGTGGTTCACGTGGTGAGATTTTAAACATCTTTCAATATAACACAAGATTTAGCATCATACCTAGCCATGAATTGTGAGCAACTTCTCATACCATGGACTTTGGCAGAAACGTGGGGTGGAAGCACATCTTAGAGCATCACTGCGAATCAATGGACCACAAATCCATGCATGGCAAGACATTAACATGACCCAATGGACAGTAAAGCATGTGCATGTGCCAAGACAAGATGACAAGTCAGTCAAAAGTATTAGCTTCTAATTATGTTTTTCATTGTTAATACGTGAAATGCTGCTAACAGAATTAATCATTGTAGTTCTTCTTGTGCACTCTACATGCTGAAGAACATCAAATTCTTTACAGGAGAATATCTTACACTGCATTATGACCAAGTACGCAGAGTAACACCTAAAATTATGTCAGTTTTTTAAACATATGGAACGATACTAACATATCCTCCCATGCAGGCATACATCAACAATTATAGAAGAGAGTTGCTTGTTGTCCTTCTTAATTCGCCCTACAACAAATTGAAGTCCATGAAAAGGCTGAAGACATACAATGCTAGCCTATCGGATGCAGCTGCGATTGAAGATCATGAAGATGCAAGCATTTAGTCCAGCAGTGGTCCATTCTTAGATATGGAGTGTAAATTTGGTTATGAAGCGGTAGAGTAGGGTGTGGTTTGGTTTTAGTCCCGAAGAACATTTCCTAGCCATGTTCTTAGTCCAGTGCGGATTAATCAAGTTGTAATACTTCACAGTACTGGTTCCAAATACTATTCTTGAAATAAATTTGGTCTGCATGGGAGACGCTGAAACATATATTTGCTTTTTACAAGCAGAAAATTTGAAGCTTAGGAAGGTTAACTGAATTCTTAAATTTATATTTAAGTTTCCTTGGAGTCTGGACAAGATTCAAAACAATTACGTCGCTAGTTAGAAGTTTCAGAACTTTTTTAACATCGCTAGTTAGAAGTTCAAGAAAAAATTCAGCGAGTGCTAAAATATTTTGGTCGAAATTCAGTGAGGCTGAAATATTTTGGCCGAAAGGCAAATATTGCAGTGAGTGCTGAAATGAATGAACTTCAGTTATTTCATCGAAATATCACCAAAGCGAAAACCATGGTGTCGTGCCATCTTGAGCAGCACTAGACATGATTCAGTATTATCAACAAAATTTGGTCTCACATATACGAGGAAAAAAGGTATGAGCACGGATAGGCAATAAAATAGCTTAACAAGAGAGAGGAAAATACTTCACGTGTGAACACTCAATCCTAGTTGACTTTCGAGCCAGTTTTCATCCTAAAAGAGGTCCAGTGATTTACTTATAACCAATAATAAAAGTGGTCCAGTTCTTTTGGCTGATTTTCAAAGAAACGGGAACTATATCTTTTTGATGATCGTGATTCTCAGGAGACCTAAGTGTTGTTACGCAACTTACCTTAGTTTTTTATACCATAACTTACCTTTGCTAAAGTCTCCACGCCCCCCCCCCCCCCTAATATTCAACCAGGTGGGTCCCCTCCCTTGATTTACTCCAACTGAAGAAATATATATGTGGATATATGCTCGGGTTGTTACGATCCCTATAAATAGGGATCCTTTGAAACCTCATAGATCATAGTTCGTCCTTCTGCGCCGCCCAAAGCAGCAAGACCGAAGGACGGAGCAACCCAGGAATCCAGCAAAACCGAACGACAGAGCCAAACATGAATCCTTAGGTAACTCCCCACGATCTCCTGCTGCACCCGCTGCTATTTTTCATGCCACGATCTTAATCCCATGATCTCTTGATGCAACCCCACTCATTGTTTGCATATTCATGTAACTCAGCATGTTTTTAAACAAATTAAGTTGGGGGCGTTAGGGGAGGGCGCTAGGATTTGTTTCCTACCAGATTGGCAATTCATTGATTAATTCCAGGCTAAATCTTAGGTTCTGGTCTTGTCGATGCCAATTAGTGCAGCGGGCGCTTGCCTTCTTTTTTCCTTCTGCATGAGTTATGGAAGGCATCGATGGCCCATGTTTTAATTCCATACTACTAACCATGATTAGTGCCTAGAGTTGAGGAGACCACGGTTGGATAGTTTTCAATTTTTGAATCTTGATTTTATTTCAGATAAGCGTCTTGCAATGGAGATTACCTTATATGACCATTCAAACGTAACCAAGCTGAATCTAATGCTAGTATTTGCACATTCATGGAACTCAGCTTGCTTGTAAACAAATTACCTCATGAAGTACCGTAGAGCACAATTTTTATGTTGGTATATATAAGTTGTATTCGTCTGTATGAGTGTTTAAATTGTCTACCATGCTGAATCTAATCACACTTGCACATCCATTGAACCCAGGATGCTTCTTTGCCGCCATATGAGGAGTTCATAAACGGATTAAACACGCATCAAAGGATGTACATCCAGTTGATAGGAGTGGGTGGACTTCTCAAGACACCTAGCATCAAAATTAGACGTGAACTGTGCATGGCCATTGCTAATTCATATGATGCAGAGCAGGATGCCTTTATCATCAACGGGAGACCATGTAGGATCACACTAGAAGATGTAGCGCATATAACAGGCATGCCCTACCATGGGAAGAAGCATGTCCCTTCAAATCTTGATGATAATATGGAGTTGTGGAAGAAACTGAAAGACCGTAATGACATCAAAATAACTTTCAAAGGATTGCTAGCCAAGATGAAAGGCGACAGCACACCAAATTTTGTCAGGCCATTTGTCTTGTACACCATAGGCAAATATGTATGCCGAACAAAAGAGGAGTATGTGGATCACAAATATATTGGAATTGTTAGAAACGTTGAGATGATAAAGGGCTCAAATCTTGGATAGCTAAAGCTTGACTACCTTATGGATAGTGTGAAGAATTTTGTAAATGGTGAGGCAAATCTGGAGGGGAATCTACCACTGCTGCAGGTAATTCGTAGTAGTACAATTATCACTTACCTTACATACATTACATAATGTATGAGAATATTTGTAAACTGCTTTTTTTGTCATCCATACATGGTACTACGAGAAGTTCAGAGTACACCAATTGGAGTCTAGCATCTCGTATGAATCAAGGTTAAGGTCACTGATCCAGAACTAGAGCAAGGAGAAGGCAAAAAAAGGTTGACAATATAATCCAGAATAATTATCTGGGAGTTGGAGAGGTAAAATGTCAGCACATTACCTCGATTATGTAACATGTATATTTTCTAAATCATACTAACGACTCTAAACAGCAGTATGTTGAGGACCTTATGAGGCCTTTCATTCCAGCACGAGATGGTACGCTGGCCAAACCAAAGACTGGCGCTCAGGTAAATGAGTTACATCAGGCACAAATATATATTGTAACATTGCAACTAGTATGAAGTTATTGAAGGAAATATGCCCTAGAGGCAATAATAAAGTTATTATTTATTTCCTAATATCATGATAAATGTTTATTATTCATGCTAGAATTGTATTAACCGGAAACATGATACATGTGTGAATACATAGACAAACATATAGTCACTAGTATGCCTCTACTTGACTAGCTCATTAATCAAACATGGTTATGTTTCCTAACCATAGACATGTGTTGTCATTTGATTAATGGGATCACATCATTAGGAGAATGATGTGATTGACATGACCCATTCCGTTAGCCTAGCACTTGATTGTTTAGTATATTGCTATTGCTTTCTTCATGATTTATACATGTTCCTGTAACTATGAGATTATGCAACTCCCGTTTACTGGAGGAACACTTTGGGTACTACCAAACATCACAACGTAACTGGGTGATTATAAAGGAGTACTACAGGTGTCTCCGAAGGTACATGTTGAGTTGGCGTATTTTGAGATTAGGTTTTGTCACTCCGATTGTCGGAGAGGTATCTCTGGGCCCTCTCGGTAATGCACATCACTATAAGCCTTGCAAGCAATGTGACCAATGAGTTGGTTACGGGATGATGCATTACATAAGGAGTAAAGAGACTTGCCGGTAACGAGATTGAACTAGGTATTGGATACCGACGATCAAATCTCGGGCAAGTAACATACCGATGACAAAGGGAACAACATATGTTGTTATGCGGTTTGACTGATAAAGATCTTCGTAGAATATGTAGGAACCAATATGGGCATCCAGGTTCCGCTATTGGTTATTGACCGAGAATAGTTCTAGGTCATGTCTACATAGTTCTCGAACCCATAGGGTCCGCACGCTTAACGTTACGATGACAGTTTTATTATGAGTTTATAAGTTTTGATGTACCAAAGTTTGTTCGGAGTCCCGGATGTGAACACGGACATAACGAGGAGTCTCGAAATGGTCGAGACATAAAGATTGATATATTGGACGACTATATTCGGACACCGGAAGTGTTCCGGGTGATTTCGGAGAAAACCGGAGTGCCGGAGGGTTACCGGAACCCCCCCGGGAGAGTTAATGGGCCACATGGGCCTTGGTGGGAAGAGAGAGGGGCGGCCAGGGTGGGCCGCGCGCCCCCTCTCCCTCTGGTCTGAATTGGACTAGGAGGGGGGGCGGTGCCCCTCTCTTTCCTTTCCCCTCTCCCCCTTCCTTTTCCCCTCCTAGTAGGAGCAGGAAAGGGGGAGTCCTACTCCTACTAGGAGGAGGACTCCTCCTCCTTGGCGCGCCCCAAGGGGCCAGCCGGCCTCCCCCCTTGCTCCTTTATATACGGGGGCAGGGGGGCACCCTAGGACACACAAGTTGATCTACGGATCGTTCCTTAGCCATGTGCGGTGCCCCCCCTCCACCATATTCCACCTCGGTCATATCGTCGCGGAGTTTAGGCGAAGCCCTGCGCCGGTAGAGCATCATCATCGTCACCATGCCGTCGTGCTGACGGAACTCATCCCCAAAGCTTTGCTAGATCGGAGCCTGGGGATCGTCATCGAGCTGAACGTGTGTGAACTCGGAGGTGCCGTACGTTCGGTACTCGGATCGGTCGGATCATGAAGACGTACGACTACATCAACCACGTTGTCATAACGCTTCCGCTTACGGTCTACGAGGGTATGTGGACAACACTCTCCCCTCTCGTTGCTATGCCATCACCATGATCTTGCGTGTATGTAGGAAAATTTTTGAAATTACTACGTTCCCCAACAGTGGCATCCGAGCCAGGTTTTATGCGTAGATGTCATATGCACGAGTAGAACACAAGTGAGTTGTGGGCGATACAAGTCATACTGCTTACCAGCATGTCATACTTTGGTTCGGCGGTATTGTGAGATGAAGCGGCCCGGACCGACATTACGCGTACGCTTACGCGAGACTGGTTTCACCATTATGAGCACTCGTGCTTAAAGGTGGCTGGCGGTTGTCTGTCTCTCTCACTTTAGCTGAATCGAGTGTGGCTACGCCCGGTCCTTGCGAAGGTTAAAAAGCACTAACTTGATGAACTATCGTTGTGGTTTTGATGCGTAGGTAAGAACGGTTCTTGCTAAGCCCGTAGTAGCCACGTAAAATTTGCAACAACAAAGTAGAGGACGTCTAACTTGTTTTTGCAGGGCATGTTGTGATGTGATATGGTCAAGACGTGATGCTATATTTTATTGTATGAGATGATCATGTTTTGTAACCGAAGTTATCGGCAACTGGCAGGAGCTATATGGTTGTCGCTTTATTGTATGAAATTCAAATGCCCTGTAATTGCTTTACTTTATCACTAAGCGGTAGCGATAGTCGTAGAAGCAATAGATGGTGTAACGACAACGATACTACGATGGAGATCAAGGTGTCGCGCCGGTGACGATGGTGATCACGACGGTGCTTCGAAGATGGAGATAACAAGCACAAGATGATGATGGCCATATCATATCACTTATATTGATTGCATGTGATGTTTATCCTTTATGCATCTTATCTTGCTTTGATTGACGGTAGCATTTTAAGATGATCTCTCACTAATTATCAAGAAGTGTTCTCCCTGAGTATGCACCATTGTGAAAGTTCTTCGTGCTGAGACACCACGTGATGATCGGGTGTGATAGGCTCTACGTTCAAATACAACGGGTGCAAAACAGTTGCACACGCGGAATACTCGGGTTAAACTTGATGAGCCTAGCATATACAGATATGGCCTCGGAACACGGAGACCGAAAGGTCAAGCGTGAATCATATAGTAGATATGATCAACATAATGATGTTCACCATTGAAACTACTCCATCTCACGTGATGATCGGACATGGTTTAGTTGATTTGGATCACGTGATCACTTAGATGACTAGAGAGATGTCTGTCTAAGTGGGAGTTCCTAAGTAATATGATTAATTGAACTTAAATTTATCATGAACTTAGTACCTGATAGTATTTTGCTTGTCTATGTTTGTTGTAGATAGATGGCTTGTGTTGTTGTTCCGTTGAATTTTAATGCGTTCCTTGAGAAAGCAAAGTTGAAAGATGATGGTAGCAATTACACGGACTGGGTCCGTAACCTGAGGATTATCCTCATTGTTGCACAGAAGAATTACGTCCTGGAAGCACCGCTAGGTGCCAGGCCTGCTGCTGATGCAACTGACGACGTTAAGAACGTCTGGCAGAGCAAAGCTGATGACTACTCGATAGTTCAGTGTGCCATGCTTTACGGCTTAGAACCGGGTCTTCAACGACGTTTTGAACGTCAAGGGGCATATGAGATGTTCCAGGAGTTGAAGTTAATATTTCAAGCAAATGCCCGGATTGGAAGATATGAAGTCTCTAATAAGTTCTATAGCTGCAAGATGGAAGAGAATAGTTCTGTCAGTGAACACATACTCAAAATGTCTGGGTATAATAGTCACTTGATTCAACTGGGAGTTAATCTTCCTGATGATAGTGTCATTGACAGAATTCTCCAATCACTGCCACCAAGCTACAAGAGCTTCGTGATGAACTATAATATGCAAGGGATGGACAAGACTATTCCCGAGCTCTTTGCAATGCTAAAAGCCGCGGAGGTAGAAATCAAGAAGGAGCATCAAGTGTTGATGGTTAACAAGACCACCAGTTTCAAGAAAAAGGGCAAAGGGAAGAAGAAGGGGAACTTCAAGAAGAACAGCAAACAAGTTGCTGCTCAAGAGAAGAAACCCAAGTCTGGACCAAAGCCTGAAACTGAGTGCTTCTACTGCAAGCAGACTAGGCACTGGAAGCGGAATTGCCCCAAGTATTTGGCGGATAAGAAGGATGGCAAAGTGAACAAAGGTATATGTGATATACATGTTATTGATGTCTACCTTACTAATGCTCGCAGTAGTACCTGGGTATTTGATACTGGTTCTATTGCTAATATTTGCAACTCGAAACAGGGACTACGGATCAAGCGAAGATTGGCTAAGGACGAGGTGACGATGCGCGTGGGAAATGGTTCCAAAGTCGATGTGATCGCGGTCGGCACGCTACCTCTACATCTACCATCGGGATTAGTTTTAGACCTAAATAATTGTTATTTGGTGCCAGCGTTAAGCATGAACATTATATCTGGATCTTGTTTGATGCGAGACGGTTATTCATTTAAATCAGAGAATAATGGTTGTTCTATTTATATGAGTAATATCTTTTATGGTCATGCACCCTTGAAGAGTGGTCTATTTTTATTGAATCTCGATAGTAGTGATACACATATTCATAGTGTGGAAACCAAAAGATGCAAAGTTGATAATGATAGTGCAACTTATTTATGGCACTGCCGTTTAGGACATATCGGTGTAAAGCGCATGAAGAAACTCCATACTGATGGGCTTTTGGAATCACTTGATTATGAATCACTTGGTACTTGTGAACCGTGCCTTATGGGCAAGATGACTAAAACGCTGTTCCCCGGAACTATAGAGCGAGCAACTGATTTGTTGGAAATCATACATACTGATGTTTGTGGGCCAATGAATGTTGAAGCTCGCGGCGGGTATCGTTATTTTCTCACCTTGACAGATGACTTGAGCAGATATGGGTATAACTACTTGATGAAACACAAGTCTGAAACATTTGAAAAGTTCAAAGAATTTTAGAGTGAAGTGGAAAATCATCGTAAGAAGAAAATAAAGTTTCTACGATCTGATCGTGGAGGAGAATATTTGAGTTACGAGTTTGGTTTACATTTGAAACAATGCGGAATAGTTTCGCAACTCACGCCACCCGGAACACCACAACAAAATGGTGTGTCCGAACGTCGTAATCGTACTTTACTAGATATGGTGCGATCTATGATGTCTCTTACTGATTTACCGCTATCGTTTTGGGGTTATGTTTTAGAGACGGCCACATTCACGTTAAATAGGGCACCATCAAAATCCGTTGAGACGACGCCTTATGAACTGTGGTTTGGCAAGAAACCAAAGTTGTCGTTTCTTAAAGTTTGGGGCTGCGATGCTTATGTGAAGAAACTTCAACCAGATAAGCTCGAACCTAAATCAGAGAAATGTGTCTTCATAGGATACCCAAAAGAGACCATTGGGTACACCTTCTATCACAGATCTTAGGGCAAGATTTTTATTGCTAAAATCGGATCCTTTCTAGAGAAGGAGTTTCTCTCGAAAGAAGTGAGTGGGAGGAAAGTAGAACTTGATGAGATAACTGTATCTACTCCCTTGTTGGAAAGTAGTTCATCACAAGAACCGGTTCCTGTGACAACTACACCAATTAGTGAGGAAGCTAATGATATTGATCATGAAACTTCAGATCAAGTTTCTACTGAACCTCGTAGGTCTACCAGAGTAAGATCCGCACCAGAGTGGTACGGTAATCCTATTATAGAAGTCATGTTACTTGACCATGATGAACCTACGAACTATGAGGAAGCGATGATGAGCCCAAATTCCGCAAAATGGCTAGAGGCCATGAAATCTGAGATGGGATCCATGTATGAGAACAAAGTATGGACTTTGGTTGACTTGCTTGATGATCGGCAAGCCATTGAGAATAAATGGATCTTTAAGAAGAAGACTGACGCTGATGGTAATGTAACTGTCTATAAAGCTCGACTTGTTGCGAAAGGTTTTCGACAAGTTCAAGGGGTTGACTACGATGAGACTTTCTCACCCGTAGCGATGCTTAAGTCTGTCCAAATCATGTTAGCTATTGCTGCATTTCATGATTATGAAATCTGGCAAATGGATGTCAAAACTGCATTCTTGAATGGATTTCTGGAAGAAGAGTTGTATATGATGCAGCCAGAAGGTTTTGTTGATCCAAAAGGTGCTAACAAAGTGTGCAAGCTCCAGCGATCCATTTATGGACTGATGCAAGCATCTCGGAGTTGGAATAAACGCTTTGATAATGTGATCAAAGCATATGGTTCTATACAGACTTTTGGAGAAGCCTGTATTTACAAGAAAGTGAGTGGGAGCTCTGTAGCATTTCTGATATTATATGTAGATGACATATTATTAATTGGAAATGATATAGAATTTCTGGATAGCATAAAGGGATACTTGAATAAAAGTTTTTCAATGAAAGATCTAGGTGAAGCTGATTACATATTGGGCATCAAGATCTATAGCGATAGATCAAGACGCTTAATAGGACTTTCACAAAGCACATACCTTGATAAAATTTTGAAAAAGTTCAAAATGGATCAGGCAAAGAAAGGGTTCTTGCCCGTGCTTCAAGGTGTGAAGTTGAGTCAAACTCAATGCCCGACCACAGCAGAAGATAGAGAGAAAATGAAATATATTCCCTATGCTTCAGCCATAGGCTCTATCATGTATGCAATGCTGTGTACCAGACCTGACGTATGCTTAGCAATAAGTTTGGCAGGGAGGTACCAAAGTAATCCAGGAGTGGATCACTGGATAGCGGTCAAGAACATCCTGAAATACCTGAAAAGGACTAAGGATATGTTTCTCGTATATGGAGGTGACAAAAAGCTAGTCGTAAATGGTTACGTCGATGCAAGCTTTGACACTGATCCGGACAATTCTAAATCGCAAACCGGATACGTGTTTTTATTAAACGGTGGAGCTGTAAGTTGGTGCAGTTCTAAACAAAGCGTCGTGGCGGGATCTACATGTGAAGCTGAGTACATGGCTGCTTCGGAAGCAGCAAATGAAGGAGTCTGGATGAAGGAGTTCATTTCCGATCTAGGTGTCATACCTAGTGCATCGGGACCAATGAATATCTTCTGTGACAATACTGGTGCAATTGCTTTGGCAAAGGAATCCAGATTTCACAAGAGGACCAAGCACATCAAGAGATGCTTCAATTCCATCCGGGACCAAGTCCAAGTGGGAGACATAGAAATTTGCAAGATACATACGGATCTGAATGTTGCAAACCCATTGACTAAGCCTCTCTCACGAGCAAAACATGATCAGCACCAAGACTCCATGAGTGTTAGAATCATTACTATGTAATCTAGATTATTGACTCTAGTGCAAGTGGGAGACTGAAGGAAATATGCCCTAGAGGCAATAATAAAGTTATTATTTATTTCCTCATATCATGATAAATGTTTATTATTCATGCTAGAATTGTATTAACCGGAAACATGATACATGTGTGAATACATAGACAAACATATAGTCACTAGTATGCCTCTACTTGACTAGCTCATTAATCAAAGATGGTTATGTTTCCTAACCATAGACATGTGTTGTCATTTGATTAATGGGATCACATCATTAGGAGAATGATGTGATTGACATGACCCATTCCTTTAGCCTAGCACTTGATCCTTTAGTATATTGCTATTGCTTTATTCATGACTTATACATGTTCCTGTAACTATGAGATTATGCAACTCCCGTTTACCGAAGGAACACTTTGGGTACTACCAAACGTCACAATGTAACTGGGTGATTATAAAGGAGTACTACAGGTGTCTCCGAAGGTACATGTTGAGTTGGCGTATTTCGACATTAGGTTTTGTCACTCCGATTGTCGGAGAGGTATCTCTGGGCCCTCTCGGTAATGCACATCACTATAAGCCTTGCAAGCAATGTGACCAATGAGTTGGTTACGGGATGATGCATTACGTAACGAGTAAAGAGACTTGCCGGTAACGAGATTGAACTAGGTATTGGATACCGACGATCAAATCTCGGGCAAGTAACATACCGATGACAAAGGGAACAACATATGTTGTGATGCGGTTTGACCGATAAAGATCTCCGTAGAATATGTAGGAACCAATATGGGCATCTAGGTTCCGCTATTGGTTATTGACCGAGAATAGTTCTAGGTCATGTCTACATAGTTCTCGAACCCGTAGGGTCCGCACGCTTAATGTTACGATGACAGTTTTATTATGAGTTTATAAGTTTTGATGTACCGAAGTTTGTTCGGAGTCCCGGATGTGATCACGGACATAACGAGGAGTCTCGAAATGGTCAAGACATAAAGATTGATATATTGGACGACTATATTCAGACACCGGAAGTGTTCCGGGTGATTTCGGAGAAAACCGGAGTGCCGGAGGGTTACCGGAACCCCCCCCCCCCCCCCGGGAGAGTTAATGGGCCACATGGGCCTTGGTGGGAAGAGAGAGGGGCGGCCAAGGTGGGCCGCGCCCCCTCTCCCTCTGGTCCGAATTGGACTAGGGGGCGGCGCCCCCCTCTTTCCTTTCCCCTCTCCCCCTTCCTTTTCCCCTCCTAGTAGGAGTAGGAAAGGGGGAGTCCTACTCCTACTAGGAGGAGGACTCCTCCTCCTTGGCGCGCCCCAAGGGGCCGGTCGGCCTTCCCCCTTGCTCCTTTATATACGGGGGCAGGGGGCACCCTAGGACACACAAGTTGATCTACGGATCGTTCCTTAGCCGTGTGCGGTGCCCCCCTCCACCATATTCCACCTCGGTCATATCGTCGCGGAGTTTAGGCGAAGCCCTGCGCCGGTAGAGCATCATCATCGTCACCACGCCATCGTGCTGACGGAACTCATCCCCGAAGCTTTGCTGGATCGGAGCCCGGGGATCGTCATCGAGTTGAACATGTGCTGAACTCGGAGGTGCCATACATTCGGTACTTGGATCGGTCGGATCGTGAAGACGTACGACTACATCAACCGTGTTGTCATAACGCTTCCGCTTACGGTCTACGAGGGTACGTGGACAACACTCTCCCCTCTCGTTGCTATGCCATCACCATGATCTTGCGTGTACGTAGGAAATTTTTTGAAATTACTACGTTCCCCAACAGTTATATGATTCTAACTGTTTCAAAGTCTCGGATTAAGGTACTCGTCGGACGTGTATTGATTGATTTGCAAGAAGTTGCCTCCCTTGTGTGGGAGGCTGGTGCAGAACAAGTTGATAGGATGTGCACCCTTGAAAAGAAAATGGATGAGTGCCTTAGGCGTACCCGTACAAATGGCAAGCTCATAGAGGACCTCATCAAAGAACTGAACGTAAGCCTAGAATTATGAGATTAGTATATATAATTGGAAATTTACGTGTACAAAGTTTTTTTAAAATTAGTTTACTATGAAAACACCCCAGACTAACATGTATTTTTTAAAGACAAAACGTGATGGAATATTTCCAGGACTGGAGGACATACATCTTTCTAACCTCGGGGCACCTTCACACCCAATGGAGGCCTCTGTTGAGAATGCTGAGCAGGCTTCTGACTAGGGGAAACAAAATGATGTCATGGAGGTCGCTGCTAAGCACCATTGTATGCAGGGAATAAAAAATGATGACATGGAGCCCCCAATGAAGAACATTGATGAAGAGTTTGACGTACGCATGTTAACTTAATTATGAAACAATCATTGTCGTTTCAGAAATAACATGTGATCTTCCATGTACAGGATGAAGCATTAGAAAGAGCTGAAATAAAACTCAAACAGGATCTCAGTGGTATTCATAAGCTTTTGAAAGAGGTGGATGATATCTAGGGTGCTCCTAGTTTGGATAAGAAAATGCATTCCAACGCCACCACAAGCCTTGAAGATATCCAGGTGATGCACATTTTACGTATAATTGAGCAAGAATCTGCTAAAGGCTAACACGCGGTTTATTTCGTATGACAGAATCCGTTCAACAGACGGCGTAAGCAGAACTCTGTGAAGCCTACGGGATCACGAGAGCCTGAAGAGCCCCGTGCCTTCGCAGATGATGATAGCCATGATGAATCCTTTCGAAAGCAGCAAGAAGTAAGTGTGGTTGAATCGACGCCACCAAATCATGGGGGCAAAAAGAAAAGTGTGCTATTGCAATTATTTAAGAATGACTAGTATGCTTTGTACGATACTGAGAAGCAAAAAAGGAAAAACAAGACTCCATCAGAGTCTACAAATGATTCCGAGGACACGAACAATAAAAAGAGGAAAATCGGCTCTAGCAACTTAAAAAAGGGGTCAGAAGTTACTGAAACCCAGAGGGACCGGCTAGATGTGGTTCGACGGGATTTCGTGGCGTCACTGATCAACAGTACAAATCATGAAAAACAAATGGTCTTAGTTGATGACATTGTCGTGCTATCGAAGCACTTGCAATGCCTGACCCAAAAAGATAGATCTAAAGATGTCGTATGGTTGGGTGACGAAGTAAGATATTTCACAAATTAGTTTATGTAGTTTCATTTTTGTACAATACAATTAACTTGATTATTGTTGTAGGTGGTTGATGCTGTGATCCAGCTCATGCGTCATGATGACCCAATTGACACACGGGACGGACAATTGGTTTACATTGAGAGGGTGGCCGGCGTCGCTAAGCTCGAAAGACATGGTAGGATAGAGGAGTGCTACAAGGACGCTTTGGAAGGCATTCCTGGAACAACACAAGGCACCAACTACCTGAAACATGATATGGTATTTTAACCTGACGTAGAACAGATTTTTTTATTACTATACACGTTGATCTAATTATCTGTGCACTCCAGGTTTTCCTACCTACAAACATCCAAAAAGTCCACTGGTTACTTTTGGTCGTAAACCCCAGAAGGAAGGAGATTCGGGTTCTTGATTCACTTTTCCACTGTATGGTACCCAAAGAAGTACATAACATGGTGAGAATTTCAACATATTTAATTATAACGAAGGATTTGACATCGTATGTAAGTATTAATCATAGGAAACTTCTCATCCCATTGGGCCTCCAGGTACGTGGGATGGAAGAACATCTGAGAGCAGCGAGGCGAGTCACTGGGATAGAAAGAAATGCATGGGAAGACATTAACGTGACGCAATGGCCAGTAGGAACATTAATGTGCCAAAATTTGATGAGACGTCAGTCAAAAATATTAGCTTTTGTTTTTGTTTTAGATTGTTAATATCTGAAATGCTGATCTAACAACATAAAATGTTGCAGTTCTTGTTGTTCACAGTACATGCTGAAGAACATCGAATTATTTATGGGACTAAAACTGAGTAAGCAATATGACGAAGTACGTAGAGTAACACCTAAAATTATGTCATTTTCTGAAACTTATGGAGCGATACTAACATATCCTTGCATGCAGGCCTACATCGAGAAATTCATAAAAGAGCTACCTATTGTGCTTGTCGATTCACCGTACAACTAAATGAAATACAGGAATAGGTTCAAGCAGTACCATGCTAGGCTATCGGATGCAGCTGCGGTTGAAGATGACGAAGATGCAAGCAGTTAGTCCAGCAGTGTGGAGTGTACACTTGGCCATAAAACGATAGAGTAGGGTGTGGTTGGGTTTTAGTCCCGAAGAAGGTTTCCTAGCCGTGTTCTTAGTCCATTGCACATGAGTCAAGTTGTAAAACTTCAATAATATTGGTTACAATATTTTGCTTGAAATAAATTTGGTCTCTACGGGATCTCGTAGAAATCTATATTTGCTTTTTACTACCATGTGACAGTAATGGTGCCTGGGGCAACCCTAGAAGAATAATGGATTATGATATGTCTATTTTCATATGAGAGAAAAAGGTAGGAGCATGAGCATAGCCTCACAACAGAAGAAAAAATACTGCCTGATTCAACACGCAATCCCAACTATGTCTCGTACGCAGGCCGCAAAGCCAAAAAAATAGAGCATAGGATAACAAGAGTAAAGCACGTACCATAGGGGGGCTCTGCAGGTGTTGCAACGCTGAATTGAAGCGATCACCTTCAGGAGCATAGTGGTGTGGCCATGGTACATCCATCCTGCCTCAAGGAATCACATAGCATGTTGTGTCATAGCCGTGCAAAACAGAGGAAAAATTATTACTTGTACTAACCTTGTCAAGTGTGTGCATGTAACAAATGTTGGACATAACTAAACACGGAAGAATGAAATGCAACATATGGAACAATCGAATGCTCATTCCTTTCTCTCTGCTTTTTGCGAGGATCATTACACTCCCTTTAACAAGGCTAAAACATCATAATAAGAATTAACAGCAATCTTCAAAAGGTGGATATCCCATGTGAATCTAATTTTTCTTATAAAGCACATGCCAAGTCTGTTGATCTCAGTTCAGGAATTGCGCAAGAAGAAGCGAGCATCATAAATATTGAGCAACATAAGCTATGAATTGTTTATAGTACATTCCAAAATTAATAGCTTATCATCTCTATTGATCTCGAAATCTCACCTATCAACCAAATTGAAAGAATACATGTTGAATGCAACGATTGAATGTCCGTAGATCATGAAGTTGGGGATGGACGAATGGGGCTGGCTGTCAAGGCCGGTGGCCGGCTTCATCTAGTCCCGTAGAACATGATCCATATCCAACCACCTTGCCGTCGGACGAGATGCATGGCCAGATCAAAACTGCAGCCATGGCTGAGAAATGATATGTAGAGGACGCAAACAACCAATTGGGGTGTGGGAAAGAGGTTGCCTATAACCTTGTGTCTATAGGCACCCGCATGGAGGACTGGGAGGTGGGATGGCGCCGACTCTTCACCGGCGGCCGCCTCTGGGAGGGCAGTGGGCCTCCTCTCGTGTTCGTTGAAAAGGTGGTGCGAGATCGCGAGGGAATTGGGGTGGAGGAAGGGAGGGGCCGTGACGCGCGGCTAGATCCTGCTGGCGAGGAGGGAGGGAGGGGTCGCGATGAGCGGCTAGATCCTACCGGCAAGGATTAAAACCCTAGCGGCAGCGAGGAATAAACCCAAGCAAACGGGATAGAAGTCTAACCGAAAAGAGACCTGAAATTCGTACCGAGAATACCCTCGAAATATTTGGGAGGGAAAATCAGATCAGTTCGAAATATTTTTTCTCCCGAAAATGCCCCTCGGGGTCTGATATAATACACGTAACATCAGTGTATTGCATTGGATCTGGACCGTCGAATTTGCTCCGACGGACGGTCCATATCGTCCGGATGCACTGTAAAATGACTCTTTATATAAGTCGGACAATATTTCATCTCTTCAACTAAAATCTAAAAGAATAAACTAATTTGAAGTAGACGGTGACATTGTAAGCCTATCCGGCTGGCCGGAGGCACCTCCGCTGCCGTCTATGTCGTCGTTGGAGTGGTTCTTCCAGCGGCGGACAGGTGCGGGAAAGCGACAACCTTGCCTGGCCGTTGCTTGGCACTCATGGAGTAGCCGTCGTGGCCAATGTCAACCCTTTTTGTGGGAAAGGAACTTTCATTAACCAAACAAGATGATTACATTCAGAATTGACTATGTTAGCTATATCATCAGGGAAGTTTCGAAGCCAACATGCAGTTCGCTGCTGCGAACGACCCATACAAGCGAGGGTGTGACTCGCCTTATTTGCATGTCGGTTGATCTTAGCTAGACTAATGTTGCTTTCATGAGTCGAAATCTTTCGTGTCTCTCTTATACAATGCATGTACCGTGATCTATCAACGTCTCTTGATTGAATCATTTGCAGCAACTCAGTGCAGTCTGTCTCCACTACCAGAGGCAAGTTCGTCCAGTGGAGAGCAAGTCGGAGCCCTTCATACATCATGTACCACATATGTGGATCTTCATGATCACGCAGGATCATCCCAGCTCCAGTCGTGCCATCTTCCTTCACAAATGCACCACATATGTGGATCTTGGCATGGTCTACATCATGTACTACCCAGCGCGGCTTCAGCAATATTTCTTGTGTGGTGTGATGCATACACCCAATAAGGTCGATGGCATGTCTCCCTTTCAGCTGGTCAGCAGCTGGATATTGTTTGATGGCAAGTAGGGACGTGATGTAGCAGGATAAGAATCGGTGTGATGCTTCAATCGGAACAGGGGGCTTATTATGTGTGATCTTGTTCCGTGCGTACCAAATCCACCACATGATCATCATTGAGGCTAGATTTTGCACTTCAGGAAACTTGTCAAGGTAGACGGAAGATCCATTCAGTTTTGGCGTCTCGTCGGCAGGGGTCGAAAGATCCCAGTGGTCACGCATGGCCTCCCAAAGTGCAGCTGCATGAGGGCATTGTTGGCGTCGAGCTTGCCCTAGCTCGTGTTGGGGAACATAGCAGAAATTCAAAGCTTTCTACGCATCACCAAGATCAATCTATGGAGAGACTAGCAACGAGAGAGAGGGGAGTGCATCTTCATACCCTTGAAGATCGCGATGCGAAAGCATTGCAAGAACGCGGATGAGGGAGTCATACTCGCGGCGATTCAAATCGCGGAAGATCCGATCTAACACCGAACGGACGGCTCCTCCGCGTTCAACACACGTACAGCCCGGGGACGTCTCCTCCTTGTTGATCCAGCAAGGGGAGAGGAGAAGTTGAGGGAGAGCTCCGGCAACACGACGGCGTGGTGGTGGAGCTTGCAGTTCTCCGGCAGGGCTTCGCCAAGCACTACTGAGGAGGAGGAGGTGTTGGGGAGGGAGAGGGCTGCGCCAGGGGAAGGGGTAAAGCTCCCATGCACCTCCCACTATATATAGGGTCGAGGGGGATGGTTTCTTTCCCTCCAAGCCCATTGGGGCGTTGGCAAAGGTGGGAGGAAAGAAATCCCATCATTTCCTTCCCCACCGATTGTTATTCCCCCCTTTTTAGGGATCTTGATCTTATCCCTTCGGGATATGATCTTATTCCTTCTAAGGGGGGATCTTGGTGCGCCTTGACCAGGGGTGTGGGGCCTTCCCCCACTACCCATGTTCAGGTGGGTCCCCCCATGCAGCTGGGCCCCACTCCGGAACCTTCTAGAACCTTCCCGGTACAATACCGAAAAATCCCGAACATTTTCCGGTGGCCAAAATAGGACTTACCATATATAAATCTTTACCTCCAGACCATTCCGGAACACCTCGTGATGTCCGGGATCTCATCCGAGACTCCGAACAACATTTGGTAACTGCACACTAATTCTCATAACAACTCTAGCATCACCAAACCTTAAGTGTGTAGACCCTACGGGTTCGGGAATCATGCAGACATGACCGAGACAGCTCTCTGTCCAATAGCCAATAGCGGGATCTGGATACCCATGTTGTCTCCCACATGTTCTACGATGATCTCATCGGATGAACCACGATGTCGGGGATTCAATCAATCCCATATACAATTCCCTTTGTCAATCGATACGTTACTTGCCCGAGATTCGATCGTCGGTATCCCAATACCTCATTCAATCTCGTTACCGGCAAGTCACTTTACTCATTCCGTAATGCATGGTCCCGTGACTAACTGCTTAGTCACATTGAGCTCATTATGATCATGCATTAACGAGTGGGCCCAGAGATACCTCTCCATCACACGGAGTGACAAATCCCAGTCTCGATACGTGCCAACCCAACAGACACTTTCGGAGATACCCGTAGTGCACCTTTATAGCCACCCAGTTACGTTGTGACGTTTGGCACACCCAAAGCATTCCTACAGTATCCGGGAGTTGCACAATCTCATGGTCTAAGGAAATGATACTTGACATTAGAAAAGCTCTTAGCAAACGAACTACACGATCTTGTGCTATGCTTAGGATTGGGTCTTGTCCATCACATCATTCTCCTAATGATGTGATCCTGTTATCAATGACTTCTAATGTCCATGGTTAGGAAACCATAACCATCTATTGATCAACGAGCTAGTCAACTAGAGGCTCACTAGGGACATGTTGTGGTCTATGTATTCACACATGTATTACAGTTTCCAGTTAATACAATTATAGCATGAACAATAGACAATTATCATGAACAAGGAAATACAATAATAACCATTTTATTATTGCCTCTAGGGCATATTTCCAACATTCTCCCACTTGCACTAGAGTCAATAATCTAGTTCACATCACTATGTGCTTGTAATGAATCCAACACCCATGGGGTTTGATCATATCTCGCTTGTGAGAGAGGTTATTAGTCAACGGGTCTGAACCTTTCAGATCCGTGTGTGCTTTACAAATCTCTATGTCATCTCCTAGATGCAGCTACCACGTGCTATTTGGAACTATTCCAAATAACTGCTCTACTATACGAATCCGGTTTACCACTCAGAGTCATCCGAATTAGTGTCAAACTTTGCATCGGCGTAACCCTTTACGACGAACTCTTTTACCACCTCCATTATCGAGAAAATTCCTTAGTCCACTAGTTACTAAGGATAACCTTGACCGCTGTGCTATGATCCATTCCTTGATCACACTTGTACCCCTTGACTAACTCATGGCAAGGTACACTTCAGGTGCGGTACACAGCATAGCATACTGTAGAGCCTACGTCTAAAGCATAGGGGACGACCTTCGTCCTTTCTCACTTTTCTGCCGAGGTCAGGTCTTGAGTCTTACTCAATACTCACACCTTATAACACAGCCAAGAACTCCTTCTTTGCCGATCTATTTTGAACTCCTTCAAAATCTTGTCATGATGTGTAATCATTTGAAAGTACTATCAAGCGATTTTGATCTATCCTTATAGATCTTGATGCTCAATGTTCAAGTAACTTAATCCAGGTTTTCCATTGAAAAACACTTTTCAAATAACCCTATATGCTTTCCAGAAATTCTACATCATTTCTGATCAACAATATGTCAACAACATATACTCATCAGAAATGTTATAGTGCTCCCACTCACTTCTTTGGAAATACAAGTTTCTCATAAACTTTGTATAAACTCAAAATCTTTGATCATCTCATCAAAGCGTATATTCCAACTCCGAGATGCTTACTCCTGTCCTTAGAAGGATTTATGGAGCTTTGTATACTTGTTAGCATCTTATAGGATTGACAAAACCTTCTAGTTGTATCATATACAACCTTCCCTCAAGAAAATTTTCGAGGAAACAATGTTTTGACGTCCTATCTACAAGATTTCATAAATAATGCAGTAACTGCTAATATAATTCCAACAGACTCCTAGCATTGCTACAAATGAGAAAGTTTCATCGCAGTCAACTCCTTGAACTTGTCAGAAACATCTTAACGACAAGTCGAGCTTTCTTAATGGTGATACTTACCATCATTGTCCATCCTCCTTTTAAAATCCATCTGTAACCAACAGCCTTACGACCATCAAGTAGTTCTTCCAAAGTCCATACTTTGTTTTCATACATGGATCCTCTCTCGGGTTTTATGGCCTCGAGCCATTCGTCGGAATCCGGGCCCACCATCACTTATCCATAGCTCGTAGGTTCATTCTTGTCTAGCAACATGACCTCCAAGACAGGATCACCGTACCACTTTGAAGTAGTACGTGTCCTTGTCGATCTACGAGGTTTGGTAGTGACTTGATCCGAAGTTTCATGATCTCTATCATCAGCTTCCACTTCAACTGGTGTAGGCGCTACAGGAACAACTTCCTATGCCCTGCTACACACTGGTTGAAGTGATGGTTCATTAACCTCATCAAGTCTCCACCATCCTCCCACTCAATTCTTTCGAGAGAAACTTTTCCTCAAGAAAGGACCCGTTTCTAGAAACAATCACTTTTGCTTCCGGATCTGAAATAGGAGGTATACCCAACTGTTTTGGGTCTCCTATGAAGATGCATTTATCCGCTTTGGGTTTGAGCTTATCAGGCTAAAACTTTTCCACATAAGCTTCGCAGCCCCAAACTTTTAAGAAATGACAGCTTAGGTTTCTCTAAACCATAGTTCATACGCTATCATCTCATCGGAATTACGTGGTGCCCTATTTTAAGTGAATGTGGTTGTCTCTAATGCCTAACCCATGAACGATAGTGGTAATTCGATAAGAGACATCATGGTATGCACCATATCCAATAGGGTGCAACTATGATGTTCGGACACACCATCACACTATGGTGTTCTAGGCGGTATTAGTTGTGAAACAATTTCCACAATGTCTTAATTGTATACCAAACTCACAACTCAGATACTCATCTCTATGATCATATCATAGACATTTTATCCTCTTGTCATGACGATCTTCAACTTCACTCTGAAATTACTTGAACCTTTCAATAATTCAGACTTGTGTTTCATCAAGTAAATATACTTAGCATCTACTCAAATCATCTGTGAAGTAAGAACATAACGATATCCACTGCGTGCCTCAGCACTCATTGGATTGCACACATCAATATGTATTACTTCCAACAAGCTGCTTTCTTGTTCCATCTTACTAAAAACGAGGCTTTTCAGTCATCTTGCCCATGTGGTATGATTTGCATGTCTCAAGTGATTCAAAATCAAGTGAGTCCAAACGATCCATCTGTATGGAGTTTCTTCATGCATATATACCAATAGACATGGTTCGCATGTCTCAATCTTTTCAAAAATGAGTGAGTCCAAAGATCCATCAACATGGAGCTTCTTCATGCGTTTTATACCAATATGACTCAAATGGCAGTGCCACAAGTATGTGGTACTATCATTACTATCTTATATCTTTTGGCATGAACTTGTGTATCACTATGATCGAGATTCAATAAACCATTCATTTTAGGTGCAAGACCATTGAAGGTATTATTCAAATAAACAGAGCAACCATTATTCTCCTTAAATGAATAACCGTATTGCGATAAACATAATCCAATCATGTCTATGCTCAACGCAAACACCAAATAACAATTATTTAGGTTTAACACCAATCTCGATGGTAGAGGGAGCATGCGATGCTTGATCACATCAACCTTGGAAACACTTCCAACACACATCGTCATCTCACCTTTAGCTAGTCTCTGTTTATTCCGTAGCTCTTTTATTTCGAGTTACTAACACTTAGCAAACGAACCGGTATCTTAACACCCTGGTGCTACTAGGAGTACTAGTAAAGTACACATTAATATAATGTATATCAATATACTTGTGTCGACCTTGCCAGCCTACTCATCTACCAAGTATCTAGGGTAGTTCTGCTTCAGTGATTGTTCCTCTCATTTCAGAAGCACTTAGTCTCGGGTTTGGGTTCAACCTTGGGTTTGTTCACTAGAGCGGCAACTGATTTGCCATTTCACGAAGTATCCCTTATTTCCCTTGCCCTTCTTGAAACTAATGGTTTTACTAACCATCAAAAATTGATGCTCCTACTTGACTTCTACATTCGCGATGTCAAACATTGCGAATAGCTCAAGGATCATCATATCTATCCCTGATATGTTATAGTTCATCACGAAGCTCTAGTAGCTTGGTGGCAGTGACTTTTTGGAGAACTATCACTATCTCATCTCGAAGATAACTCCCACTCGATTAAAGCGATTGTAGTACTCAGACAATCTGAGCACATGCTCAATGATTGAGCTTTTCTCCCTTAGTTTGCAGGTTAAGAAACTTGTCGGAGGTCTCATACCTCTTGACGTGGGCACGAGCCTAAAATCCTAATTTCAGCTCTTGGAACATCTCATATGTTCTGCGACGTTTCAAAAATGTCTTCGGTGCCTCAATTCTAAACCGTTTAACATTACGCACTGAACTATCACGTAGTCGTCAAAACGTGTATGTCAGGTGTTTGCAACATCCACAGACGATGTTTGAGGTTCAGCACACCGAGCGGTGCATTAAGGACATAAGCCTTCTATGCAGCAATGAGGACAATCCTCAGATTACGGACCTAGTCCGCATAATTGCTACTATCAACTTTCAACTAAATTTTCTCTAGGAACATATCTAAAACAGTAGAACTAAAGCACGAGCTACAACATAATTTGCAAAAACCTTTTGACTATGTTCAGGATAATTAAGTTCATCTTATGAACTCCCACTCAGATAGACATCACTCTAGTCATATAAGTGATACATGATCCGAGTCAACTAAGCCGTGTCTGATCATCACGTGAGACGGACTAGTCATCATCGGTGAACATCTTCATGTTGATCGTATCCACTATACGACTCATGTTCAACCTTTCGGTCTCTTGTGTTCCGAGGCCATGTATGTACATGCTAGGCTCGTCAAGTCAACATAAGTGTTTCGCGTGTGTAAATCTGCTTACACCCGTTGTATGTGGATGTTAGAGTTTATCACACCCGATCATCACGTGGTGCTTCGAAACAACGAACTTTCGCAACGGTGCACAGTTAGGGGGAACACTTGCTTGAAATTTTAGTGAGGGATCATCTTATTTACTACCGTCGTTCTAAGCAAATAAGATGCAAAAACATGATAAACATCACATACAATCAAATAGTGACATGATATGGCCAATATCATTTTGCTCCTTTTGATCTCAATCTTTGGGGCGACATGATCATCATCGTCACCGGCATGACACCATGATCTCCACCATCATGATCTCCATCATCGTGTCTCCATGAAGTTGTCTCGCCAACTATTACTTCTACTACTATGGCTAACGGTTTAGCAATGATGTAAAGTAATTACATGGCTTATTCAATGACGCGCAGGTCATACAATAAATAAAGACAACTCCTATGGCTCCTGCCGGTTGTCATACTCATCGACATGCAAGTCGTGATTCCTATTACAAGAACATGATCAATCTCATACATCACATATATTTCATTCATCACATCCTTTTTGGCCATATAACATCACACGGCATATGCTACAAAAACAAGTTAGACGTCCTCTAATTGTTGTTGCAAGTTTTTACGTGGCTGCTATAGGTTTGTAGGAAGAATGTTTCTTACCTACGCCAAAACCACAACGTGATATGCCAATTGCTATTTACCCTTCATAAGGACCCTTTTCATCGAATCCGATCTGACTAAAGTGGGAGAGACTGGCACCCGCTAGCCACCTTATGCAACAAGTGCATGTCAGTCGGTGGAACCTGTCTCACGTAAGTGTACTTGTAAGGTAGGTCCGAGCCGCTTCATCCCACAATACCGTCGAAACAAGATAGGAATAGTAACGGTAAGCATATTGAACAAAATCAACGCCCACAACAACTTCTGTTCTACTTGTGCATAGAATCTACGCAATACACCTGGCTCTGATACCACTGTTGGGGAACATAGCAGAAATTCAAAATTTTCTATGCATCACCAAGATCAATCTATGAAGAGACTAGCAATGAGAGAGAGGGGAGTGCATCTTCATACCCTTGAAGATCGCAATGCGGAAGCATTACAAGAACGCGGATGAGGGAGTCGTACTCGCGGCGATTCAAATCGCGGAAGATCCAATATAACGCCAAACGGACGGCGCCTCCGCGTTCAACACACGTACAGCCCGGGGACGTCTCCTCCTTCTTGATCCAGCAAGGGGAGAGGAGAAGTTGAGGGAGAGCTCCGGCAACACGACGGCGTGGTGGTGGAGCTTGCAGTTCTCCGGCAGGGCTTCGCCAAGCACTACTGAGGAGGAGGAGGTGTTGGGGAGGGAGAGGGCTGCGCCAGGGGAAGGGGTAAAGCTCCCATGCGCCTCCTCACTATATATAGGGGTGGAGGGGAATGGTTTCTTGCCCTCCAAGTCCATTGGGGTGTTGGCAAAGGTGGGAGGAAAGAAATCCCATCATTTCCTTCCCCACCGATTGTTATCCCCCCTTTTTAGGGATCTTGATCTTATCCCTTCGGGATATGATCTTATTCCTTCTAAGGGGGGATCTTGGTGCGCCTTGACCAGGGGTGTGGGGCCTTTCCCCCACTACCCACGTTCATGTGGGTCCCCGCATGTAGGTGGGCCCCACTACGGAACCTTCTAGAACCTTCCCGGTACAATACTGAAAAATCCCGAACATTTTCTGGTGGCCAAAATAGGACTTCCCATATATAAATCTTTACCTCCAGACCATTCCGAAACACCTCGTGACATCCGGGATCTCATCTGGGACTCCGACCAACATTTGGTAACTGCACACTAATTCTCATAACAACTCTAGCATCACCGAACCTTAAGTGTGTAGACCATACGGGTTCGGGAATCATGCAGACATGACCGAGACAGCTCTCTAGCCAATAACCAATAGAGGGATCTGGATACCCATGTTGGCTCCCACGTGTTCCATGATGATCGCATCGGATGAACCATGATGTCGGGGATTCAATCAATCCCGTATACAATTCCCTTTGTCAATCGGTACGTTACTTGCCCGAGATTCGATCGTCAGTATCCCAATACCTCGTTCAATCTCGTTACCGGCATGTCACTTTACTTGTTCCGTAATGCATGATCCCGTGACTAACTACTTAGTCACATTGAGCTCATGATGATGCATTAACGAGTGGGCCCAGAGATACCTCTCCATCACACGGAGTGACAAATCCCAGTCTTGATTCGTGCCAACCCAACAGACACTTTCGGAGATACCCGTAGTGCACCTTTATAGCCACCCAATTACGTTGTGACGTTTGGCACACCCAAAGCATTCCTACGGTATCTGGGAGTTGCACAATCTCATGGTCTAAGTAAATGATACTTGACATTAGAAAATCTCTTAGCAAACGAACTACACGATCTTGTGCTATGCTTAGGATTGGGTCTTGTCCATCACATCATTCTCCTGATGATGTGATCCTGTTATTAATGACATCTAATGTCCATGGTTAGGAAACCATAACCATCTATTGATCAACGAGCTAGTCAACTAGAGGCTCACTAGGGACATGTTGTGGTCTATGTATTCACACATGTATTACAGTTTCCAGTTAATACAATTATAGCATGAACAATAGACAATTATCATGAACAAGGAAATACAATAATAACCATTTTATTATTGCCTCTAGGGCATATTGCCAACAGCTCGTTGGTGCACTATATGTCTCTCTATCTCTCTCTCTCTCTCTCTCTCTGTGTGTGTGTGTGTGTGTGTGATCACCTTGCTCACTCTCTAGATTGAACCAAGAAGAAGAAAGAAGAGAGAACAAAGAGCACGCAGTGGACACGGCGAGGTTTTTCGGCGCATGAATGCCACCGCAACAACGGTCTTTCCCCGAGCACAAACTCCTCAGCTATTACAATGATCACCGCACGGGTCTTATACTCAGAGCCAACGCTAGGGCACACACCCACGCCCCCTCTACCTTGTGGGAATGATCAACCCGCTTCGCTCATGCTCACGATGCGCTCCGACATGCGCGGTCCACGGCGGGCCTCCAACAGATCGCCCATGAGCACCCCGTACGGCTCGCCAACAGACTAGCCCTACACACACACACGGTGTACTCGTGCCGTGCACCACGTGCACGCACACACCCACACTTGCTACGGACCC
This sequence comes from Triticum aestivum, assembly GCF_018294505.1. Taxonomy (NCBI): domain Eukaryota; kingdom Viridiplantae; phylum Streptophyta; class Magnoliopsida; order Poales; family Poaceae; genus Triticum; species Triticum aestivum. The sequence goes on from NC_057795.1 coordinate 71,006,261, forward strand.
GACGCGACCGGCGCGCACACGCACACGACGCGCACCCGACTCCCCTCGCCGTGGCTTATTGCCAACACTCACCGCCTAAGCCGCGGCTCAGAGGAGTGTCGGCTCGAGGTCTTCGCCGATCTGCGCCAGGAGTGCCTGCTCCGCCGCCGGCGCCTTCCATGGCTTGGTGCACTCTCGCTTGAAGTGCCCCATTGCCCGTGGTTGTAGCAGCACTCGTGCCTCTTCCCGCCGCCACCCGACACCATCCTGCCAGTGTCGTCGTTGTCGAGTCCGCCTCCCCCCTGTCATCGCTGCATGCCACCTGATGGAGCTATGTACCTAGGGTAGGGTCATGGACCTGTGCAAACTACCCTACCCAAGGACATCTCTAGAAGAAACCACTTGTCAGTCGACTTAGAGGTGTTCCACTCGACGAACTCGAAGACACTCGACCATGAAGCTAGTCACTCGACCATGAAGCCAATCACTCGACGGCCAGGAGATCTAAAGCCACTCTTTGGGTAACGGTCTGTCATTAAGTAGCCTTAATGGTCTTCATAGCACTTTATGTGGGCGTTACCAGTAACCCCCTGTCTTAATGTACTTTAAACCCTGCATAACTGAGGGCTGGAGGGGTCTGGCGAACTCTATATAAGCCACCCCCCTCCTCAGTGTAAAGGGTTTGCACCCCTGTAACTCACACACATATAATCCAGTCGACCGCCTCCGGGCACCGAGACGTCGGGCTGTTACTTCCTCCGAGAAGGGCCTGAACTCGTAAAACTCTTGCGTGTACAACTACTCCATAGCTAGGATCTTGCCTCTACATTAGTACCCCCCTACACTACTGTCAGACTTAGAACCACGACATTTGGCGCCCACCTTGGGGCAGGTGTCTTAGCGACTTATTGGAGAAGTTGCATTTTTTTCCGATCTCCTTCATCATGGTTTCAAGCGGAGTTTTGGTCGAGGGCCGCGAGATCCATGTCGGCGCGCTCACGTTCGTCGCCGACGACTCTGCTTGGCTTCAGGAGGCTCCGCTCGACATCGACGCACTCCTAGTACACGGAGCGACGCACTTTCGTGCGTGCGTCCGTGGAGTCCTCCTGTGGCAACCGTCGACCCAGTATCGGCCGGTCGTTGTGTCATCCTCCCTCCCTGCTTCCCGCCGGCGCAAGCGCTCCGGTCGGTCGAGGCTTCAGCGATGGGTGAGGCACGCGGTGGCCCGCCAGTCAGCCACCCCCCAAGTCGCGGCAATCGAGCCCGACGAATCTCTCTACGGCATGTTCGACCTGTCGATTGGCTCCACAGAGACTGCATCCGAGTGCGACAGCAGTGATCCAGCGGCGGAGGTTCTGATGGTCGATGGACCACGCGGTCCTCCCAGTTTTCCCGGCGCCGACGGAGGCAACGGCGGAGGCGACCCGTCGCGTTCCCAAGAGGAGTATCACCCCGAGCCCCTCACTTCGCTGCAAAGAGAAGAACTTCGTTGCCGGAACATGGATGCACTTTACACTCCTATCGTTGGAGAAACCCCTGAGGCTCGCGCCTTAGAGGACGTGCGTTTGGCCAACTTGGCCGAGCGCACTCGACTGGAGAACCTTCAGCGAGCACTCGACGAGCGTGCGCAGCAACAGGTTCCGGACTCCAGTCGACGTCAGCTCTTCCCACCACCGACTCAGGTATATCGAACTCCGATTCAGAATTTAGCAGCTGCGGCCCGTATAGCAGAGTCAATCCAGCCTTCCCAGTCCGAGGCTGGCAGAGGTTTGATGCAGATTAGAGATTTGCTCCGGGCAGCAGGAGATCAAAATTCAGCTGTATCGCAGTCGCGGAATAGGATTCACAGTAGATCCGTAGCCGCAAATATAGTTCAGTCGGCTCACAGCCCCAGATCTCCCCCGAGGCATGAGGGGCGTGGAGACCGGCACGACCAGTACAAGAACCGTGAGCGGTATGATCACCGATTCGATCGCGATGATCGGCGTCAAGTGCCCACCCCTCCCCCAAGGGGTGCATCGTACGTGCCTCGACCGCAGGATGATAGACGCCAGCACAGTGTTGGGCGAAGAATTCTAGTCGACCCCAGGGAACCAGGCTTTAATGCGAGATCAATTATCATTCAATGTCTGGTCGACAGGAACAGAGCTCACCGAGAGGGTAACGACAGAGATGTAACCACCAGCAGCAGAGTGCACGTCTCAGGACCAGAGTGCTTCAGCAGAGCCATCAGGGCCGCGGTGATTCCTCCCAACTTCAGGTTGGCGACTGGTGTCAGGACCCCGACTCGATGTCACATCGATCTAGCCGGTAACACCTCATATCACTTTGCGGCCTCACGCACGGTATCCCCACGGGTGTCGCCTTACCTTTGCCCGGGACCGTTTGCGCCTTTTGGCTCACGTATATGATAGTGTCACTAGCATCCATATGATAAAGAACCCAGGCTGACATGACTAGTCGTAAACCCAAAGTGGCACAGACTTACAGGGACAGGCATCCATGACCCAGCTTCGAACGTGTCGGTCATCAGCAAGTGGGTCCGGGCTGTAGCACTGGGCTAGCAGGACTCCGGTAAACCGGGCTGTAGCGGGCTAACAGGACTCCGGTACTCAAAGCGTGACATTTCCCCGAAGGAACAGACATAGGAACGAAGAAGGACACATGCCGGCCAGCCTAAGTGTTCCAGAGCAGTAGCAAGCTACCATGGCTCAGCGGTAACACTAGGAGACATTTCCCGGTAAGAGAGGCTACTAAAGATAAACAACTAGATAGTCAGATCCCACACATACCAAGCATTTCAATCATACACACAATATGCTCGATATGTGCAAATACAACGAAGCATCACAACATGACTCTACGACGCAAGTACTTTATTTAAGGCTCAGGGAGCCATACATAACATACACAAAGGTACGGGTCTCACGACCCAACATTCAAGTCATACAGTCATACAAACCAACAGCGGAAGTAACTTGTCTGAGTACAGACAACTAGTAAAATAAAAGAGGCTTGGAAAGCCTAGCTATACTACGTGGTCCTTCACAAACTCAGGGTCACCACCTGGGTCTTTAGCCTACTCGTTGATGTCAATGTCTACATAGAACCCATCAGAAGGGGTTGCAGCGTCTTCTGGAAAATGTAAATTATAGCAACATGAGTACAAAGGTACTCAGCAAGACTTACATCAGATCCTACATACATGCACATTATCAAGAAGAGTTGGTGGAGTTATTGCAGCAAGCCAGCTTTGACTCTTGGCTAGGCTATCCTACGATACTTCAACTTGAAATGGTTTTGCGCACACGAGTCCACTACTCACCACTTCAATACACTACCGAGGATCCACCTCTGTCTCCCTACGGAAGAGCCATCCTCGGCACTCACACTTATCTTGAGGCTTTTAGTGGTTTCCATTTACTCGTCTATGAACTGTATAGGCAACCAAGTAGTCCTTTACCGCGGACGCGGCTATTCGAATAGATCATGTTAACCCTGCAGGGGTGTACTTCTTCATACATGTTTCCACCACTTAGCGTCTGCACACGACATGTGCTCGGCAGACTTCAAGCGAAAGCCGACGTGGGTGTAGACCACGACCTACCTAAACACTTAAGCCTCTAGTCCAGGTTTATCGCCTATTCAGGTTCCATCCGCAGGGAGTCCGGCCGAGGTTTCCCATACGGCCCCGAACGATGTGAACAGGGTTCCCGAGATACCTAACGGGTATTCGGTACACCGTGCCACGTACCTACCGCATCACAGCCCACCCCTACGGTCAGCGCTGTCCACGGCCTCCAGTAGGCTACAAACACCAGAAACTACTTGCAACTCCTGGACAGAGAGCTAGGGTGAATAAGAAGTCGAGCGGGGTCATATTTCAGGGCCCAATGCATGGTAGTAGCTGTATCTTAAATCACACATACAGATCTCAGTGCTTAAGGCCGGCTTCAATGAAACAACCCACCATGTACTCCTACATGGCCTCTCATCGATACCTTTACCAAATCGTGTTCACCACACCACTCTCATTACCGACATAAACATTTCACTCTAGCCCATCACCCAGATGAACCAGACCTGACACGACTCTAAGCATAGCAGGCATAGCAAGGTAGGAACAACACATACATATGGCTCAATCAACTCCTACACATGCTAGTGGGTTTCATCTAGTTACTGTGGCAATGACAGGTCATGCAGAGGAAATGGGTTCAACTACCGTAGCACACAGCAGTTTGAAACGCGTTGTCTTAATGCAGTAAAAGAGAGCAGGAGCGAGAATATGGGATTGTATCGATATGATCAAATGGTTGGTTGCTTGCCTGATGGTTCGATGCACTGATATGGTTCTTTGTTAGGGTAATCACGGTACTCCTCGGAGGCAGAACCTGTCGCAAAGGACACCGATACACAACCATCACCAAACAATGTGCAACAATATGATGCATGCATGAAACATGGCAATATGAGTGTGTTGGGCTAATGCAACTAAAATCAGAAGGGTTTGAACCAATTTGAATCAAAGATTCAAATTTCAAACTCAAACATGGCCTTTTAAAGTGCTTTTCCTTGTTCTGCTTAAAACATCAATTTAACTTGTTTGATCATGCATGAAAATAGTACAGATGGATAGATTGGATTTTTCTGATCATTTTTCATATATAATTTGTCCAATTTGGAGTTACAGAATAAAAGTTATGAATTTTTGAAGTTTAACTAATATTCTGGAATTTCCTGATTTAAATTAAATCCAGAAATATAATTATTGCGCCAGCATGACGTCAGCATGACGTCAGCGGTCAACTGCGGCTGGCTGGGGTCAAACCTGACGTGTGGGGTCCACACGTCAGTGACAGGGGGGTTTAACAGGGTTAATTTATTCCTAATTAGGGGTTAGTGGCGCTGGGGCCCACTGTCAGTGTCAGGGGGGTTAATTAAGCGGTGATTAACACTAATCTGACTACCTGGCCGACGGGGCCCACGCGTCAGTGACCCTGGGGGGGTCAAACCCTAGGTCAGACAGGTCAACCCCACCGGCGACATGACGCCGGCGAGGCCCAAGACGGCGGCGCGATGCGGGATCGCGCTACAGGGCACGGGCGAGGCCGTGCTTGGGCTCGTTGGAGAGCTCTTGCTCCCGCGCGTCGAACGGTGGTGGTGGCCGTGCCTGAGGTGGCCGGTACCGACGACGGCGAGCTCGTGAGCGGCGGCCGGAGTTCGGGTGCGGTCGGGATCGGTGCTGCTGCTCGCAAGCGAGGGAGCTGAGGCGCTGGAGGGGTTCTATGGGTCCTTACGGACTTGTTGGACTCGTCGGGGTGACCAAATGGTCACCGGAGCTGCGTCGACGGCGAGCTCGGCGACGGCGGAGGTTCGGCCGTGGTGGGAGACGGGGTTACGGTGCGGGAACGAGGGGGAAAAGAAGGGGAAACGGTGGTGGAGCTCACTGCGGTTGCAGTGGGCGTCGAAGCGGGCTCGGGGACGGCCGGAGTGCAGCGAATTGACGGTGATGATCTCCGGTGGCCGAGGAGGGGAACGGCGACGTTGACGGCGATGCAGGGCTTCCGGAGGCCCGTGGAGCAGTGGGGAGGAAGAGGGGGTAGAGGCGGAGCCTCTGGGCTAGTCGGGGGAGCGAGGGGTGGCTGGTGACGGCTGCTATGGCGAACGGCGGCGATGGTGGTGTTCGGCCGTGAGAGAGAGAGCGAGGGAGAGGAGGGAGGAACCGAGGGAGAGTGAGAGAGAGCAGGGGGGAGGGCGTGGCATCGTCCGGGGCATCGAGACGAGGAGGGGAGGGCAGGCAGGCAGCCGAGCAGGTGGCGTGGCGCGGTGGCGCGCGCGCGCCGGCCACACTCCCCTCCCTCTGTCGAGGACGAAGACGACAGATGAGGGAGGCGGGCTGGGCCGCCTGCTGGCTGGGCCGGCCAGCTGGCTGGGCTGCACAGGGAGGAGCCCAGGTAAGCTCCTCCTTTTATTTATTTTTCTTTTTCTAATTTCTGACATTTGTTTTGATTTAAATAAAATATTAAATCATTTATTTACCTTATGCCAATTTTTGCAGGAGCTAGATATATTATTCCAGAGCTCCTTTATAATTGGCATAATATTTGGACATATATTAATATATATAACTAATATATTTCCAAAGCAAATATTTATGCATTAATTCCAAATGCCCAAAATAAATACCTATGAGCTCTTAAAAATATTGGTTTTGATTTTTATCTCTGTCCAATATTTTCAGAGAGCAACATGAGCATTTTCTTGGACCCTTTTTGGAGAAATTTTTATTTGGATCATTTTCAAAAATGATTCTGAGGGTTTCACAAATCCCCATTTCAAATTAAATGGAAATTTAAACATGATGCACACACTCTGATGCATGACTAGCTAGGGTGTGACAACTCACCCCCACTCAAAAGAATCTCGTCCCGAGATTTGGGTTCCTCCGGGAAGAAGGCGGGATATTCAAGTCGAAGACGATCCTCCCTTTCCCAAGTTGCTTCATCCTCAGAATGGTGCGACCATTGTACTTTGAGAAACTTGATATTCTGACGTCGGGTGGTACGTTCGGCCTGATCGAGGATACGAATGGGGTACTCTCGATATGTAAGATTATCTTGGAGATCAAGCGTTTCGTGGTCCACTCCACGGATAGGATCCGAGAAGCAACGCCTGAGTTGAGAAACGTGGAAGACATCGTGGACTCTGGAGAGGTGCGGAGGTAGTTCCAACTGGTAGGCAACTTCTCCTCGTTTGGCGAGAATGCGAAAAGGTCCAATGTAACGAGGAGCCAATTTGCCTTTGATACCGAAACGATGGGTTCCCTTCAGAGGGGTGACCCGAAGATAAGCCTTCTCGTCAACCTCGAAAGTCATAGCCTTATGTTTTCGGTCATATTGACTCTTTTGACGAGATTGGGCTGTTTTCAACTTTTCACGAACGATACGAACTTGTTCTTCTGCTTCCTGAATCATATCCGGGCCAAAGAATTGTCTTTCCCCGGTCTCTGACCAGTTAAGGGGTGTTCGACACCGTCGTCCATAGAGAACTTCAAAAGGGGCTTTACCCAAGCTAGATTGATAGCTGTTGTTGTAAGCGAATTCGGCAAATGGAAGGCACTTCTCCCAGTCCATTCCGAATGAGATAACAGAGGCTCGAAGCATGTCTTCTAGAATCTGGTTGACGCGTTCCACTTGACCACTCGACTGAGGGTGGAAAGCGGTGCTAAAGGAGAGACGGGTTCCCATAGCATTTTGGAAACTTTCCCAAAATCGAGAGGTGAAAAGACTTCCTCGATCCGAGTTAATTTCCAAAGGAACACCATGGAGGGACACTATTCGGGAGATGTATAAGTCTGCCAGCTGACTAGCGGTTATACTCTCACGAACAGGTAGGAAATGGGCTACTTTGGAAAGACGATCGACAACGACGAAGATAGCATTATTCCCTCTCTTGGTCCTGGGAAAACCGGTAATGAAATCCATACCAATTTTATCCCATTTCCATTCAGGAATAGCTAAGGGTTGAAGGGTGCCAGCAGGCCGTTGGTGCTCTGCTTTAACACGACGACAGACGTCGCAATTTGCAATATACTGAGCAATTTCTCTCTTCATCCTAGTCCACCAGAACCTCTGGCGTAGGTCCTGATACATCTTAGTACTACCGGGATGAATGGTGAGAGGAGATTCATGAGCCTCCTTAAGGATCAACTGCCGTAGATGCTGGTTCTTGGGAACCACTAGACGGTTCTCAAAGTACACAACACCATGATCATTTGTGGAGAAACAACTAGCACCTCCGCTAGCAATGTTCTCTTTGATTTTAGATATTCCCTTATCTCGCTTTTGGGCAGCGATGATTTGATCTGTAAGAGTAGGTTTTGCTACCAAGGTGGAAAGAAAACCTTGAGGTACAATGTGAAGGTTAAGCTTCCGAAATTCCTCATGGAGAAGCGGTTGACTTTGTTGTAACATCAGGTTGTTACAATAAGATTTACGACTTAGCGCATCAGCCATGACGTTGGCTTTCCCTGGGGTGTAGGTTATTCCTAAGTCGAAGTCTGTGATCAACTCAACCCAACGTCTTTGCCTGAGATTCAGATCCGGTTGGGTGAAGATGTACTTCAGACTTTGGTGATCAGTGAATATTTCGCAACGATTACCGAGGAGGTAATGTCGCCAGGTCTTAAGTGCATAGACTACGGCTGCAAGCTCTAGATCATGAGTAGGATAATTCTCCTCATGTGGGTGCAATTGCCGTGAAGCGTAGGCAATTACGTGTCGGTCTTGCATGAGAATGCAACCTAGTCCTTGTCGCGAGGCGTCGCAGTAGATAACAAAGTCCTTGGAGAAGTCTGGCGGTACCAGTACGGGAGCAGAGGTCAGGCGTCTTTTCAGTTCCTGAAAGCTGTGCTCACATTGTGGAGTCCATTCGGACTTCTTATCTTTTTTGAGGAGTTCGGTTAGAGGTTTGGCAACTTTGGAGAAGTTCTCGACAAAGCGACGACAATAACTCGCTAAGCCCAGAAAACTCCGAACTTGCTTGACCGATTCAGGTGGAGTCCAATTAAGGACGGCTTGAACTCGCTCAGGGTTAACAGCAATACCTTTACCAGATATTACATGACCCAGATAGGTCACTTCTGACAACCAGAATTCACATTTAGAAAATTTGGCATAAAGGCGATGCTCTCGAAGTTTCTTCAACACTAGCCTTAGATGTTCGGCATGTTCTTCCTCGTTCTTGGAGTAGATGAGTATATCATCGAGGTAAACCACGACGAATTTATCCAAATACTCCATGAAGATTGAGTTCATTAACCGAGAAAAGGTGGCTGGAGCGTTGGTTAAACCGAAGGACATGACGGTGTACTCGTATTGGCCATAACGAGTAACAAAGGCCGTTTTAGGAATGTCCCCGTTTCTGATTTTGATTTGATGGTAGCCCAACCTCAAATCCATCTTGGAGAAGACTGAGGATCCAGCGAGCTGATCATACAGGTCGTTGATCCTGGGAAGTGGATATTTGTTCTTGATTGTGACCAAATTGACAGGTCGGTAATCTACAACCATCCGGTCCGTACCATCCTTCTTCTTGACGAATAGGACGGGGCAAGCCCACGGAGATGAACTAGGGCGGATGAAACCCTTTTTCAAGGACTCATCGAGTTGTTTCTTAAGCTCGGCTAGTTCTAGTGGTGCCATCTTATAAGGTCTTCTAGCAATCGGAACGGTTCCTGGAATGAGGTCTATTACGAACTCAACATCCCTGTCAGGTGGAACACCTGGCAATTCCTCTGGGAAGACATCCGGGAAGTCACGGACTACCGGCACGTCCTCAAGGTCTGGCAAAGGGCTGGCGTTAAGAGAATATAACTATCGCTTGGCTATTCGGGTCAAGACATTGACTATCTTCCCCGAAGGGTGAGTGAGTTGAACAGTCCTAGAGAAGCAATCAATTTGGGCATGATGAGCTGACATCCAGTCCATACCCAGAATGATATTAATATCTGAAGATTTAAGGGCTATCAAAGATGCAAGGAAAACAAGCCTGTCGACTTGGATTTCATTTCCATGGCTTACTCTAGAAGTTTGCCATTTGGATCCCGGAGTTTGAATTACCATAGAGGTTGGCATATCACCGAATGCGACGTTATGCAAACGAGCATAATTTTCAGATATAAAAGAATGAGAGGCTCCTGTATCGAAAAGAACAGATGCCGGGTGGCAATTAACAAGAAGCGTACCGAGAACGACGTTGGGATCCTCTTGAGCTTCTTCGGCAGAGATACAGTTGACATGGCCACGTGAAGCGGTGACCGGCTTGGCGTGGAACACTTTCCCTGTCGGCTTGCCACGGCCAACAGCTTTAGCAGACTGGTTGGGGTTGGTCTGGGGACACTCACGCATATAGTGACCAGATTCCCCACACTTGAAACAAGTCACGGAACTGGTACGTGGAGGAGCATTGTTAGTTGGACCCCCATAGGGCTTGGCTGGAGCAGACTGTTGAACAGGGCGAGGCGCCTGGAAAGATGGCCTCGGTGTGAACCTGGGTGGCAGGGCGGTGTTGGGTACCCACACGCGGCGCTTCTGAGGACCAGCACCGGATGAGGAACCCATGTCACGGCCATGCTTGCGTGTTGCGTCATAGTCAGTCTGACCAGTTTCAGCACTGATGGCTTTGTTGACAAGTTTCTGAAAAGATGTGCACTCATGCAGACGGAGGTCGCGGCGAAGCTCAGGACTAAGGCCCTTACGGAACCTTGCTTGCTTCTTGGCATCAGTAGACACTTCCTCAGTTGCATATCGTGCGAGATTACCAAACTCCCTGCTGTAAGCATCCACAGAAAGTCGGCCTTGGGTGAAACTGCAAAATTCCTCACGTTTACGGTCCATGAGACCCTCCGGAATGTGATGTTCACGGAAAGCCTCGCTGAACTCAGCCCAAGTAGTGACATGGCCCGCTGGGCGCATAGCTCCATAATTCTCCCACCATAGACTGGCGGGGCCTTCAAGATGATATGCAGCAAAGGTGACCTTGTCAGCCTCCGCTACCAGCGCGGAACGCAGTTTGTGAGCGATACTGCGAAGCCAGTCATCAGCGTCGAGAGGCTCGACGGAGTGGTGGAACGTGGGTGGATGTAATTTGATAAAATCACTGAGTGACACCACGTTAGTCCTCTGATGGTGTGCTGTGTTCTGTTCAATACGCTCCAACAAACGGTTGGTCTCCCGCTTGTTTCTCTCAGCTTCCATCATAACCTCGGCTAGGGAAGGAGGATGAGGCAGATTTGCATCCCTGACTTCACTGCCTTCGGCCTGCTCTTGAGGAGCAGGGTTAGTGCGCGTGTTGACCATCCTAGGTAAACAAGACAATGATTTAGTCAGGATGATAAAATTCCGACATAGGATATAAAATGTAAGGAATAACTCGAAATGCAAGATGATCATCCGTATGACATGGTAGATACAGAAACTGCTTCTTTATTCCATCGTCATACACACCATACAGGGTTTAGTACAAGACCAAACAAGTACTATTACGGTGAAAGAGGATTACATCTCATCGGAGGCATCCCAAGCTCCTATACATTATTTTTCTACACCTCCGGAAAGAGTACAAACTAGGTCATATCCCACGAGTCACGCGGGACGATAGACGACACAGCTAGTGCGAACTAGTGATACTACCACTAACTCAGACCGATCCGTAGTAGTCCTCGTAGAAGTCACCTCCATAGCCTGGAAGCTCAACATGATCATCCGGAAACAGACGATCTCGCGGAGCTTGTGGACCATAGGGGCTAGGATGAGGCCTTGGACCAACAGACGGTGGCCTGCGGGGACCGCGAGGTGGGGTGATGCCTCCTACATCACGCCAACCCACCACGTCTGGCAGAGCAGATCTCACAGGATAGAGATCGCGCATATCTGAATATCCAGCTTGCACCGCCGGTGCGAACCGAGTCAAAGTGGCCCAGTGGTCAGCACGGGTATTGAAGAGCTCTAACCTCAAGGCCCGATTTTCACGGTCCTTATCCTCGAGCATCTCAGCAGTGGTGCGAGTCCGTGAATCCTCCTGAGTGGGGTCAGCATAGATAGCCTGGAGATACCCTTGTGCTCCCGGAAGTGATCCTGGCATATACCGGAAATCAGAGTCCCGAAATAGTCCAGATCTGACTCGCATAATGGTCATCATAGAGTAGGCGGCGTCCTGCACAGCCATCTCAATAGTAACCCCGAGTCCATAGGAGCAGTGAAGGGGCTCGGTGGATCCAGGATAAGATGGAAATATCCTGACAGTGCAGAGATACTGGCTTTGATTAAAGTCTCGGAATTGCTCTTCGACCGTGTACTCAGGATACCAGCGGTATCCAGCCTCAGTCATTACCCTGACCAACTTGGCAGTATGGCCGGGTACATCTAGGCATCGAGTCAGGCGAACCACTTGATTGAGGTCGCGAGTGGCCATCTGAAAGCACAATCATAATGCAAAGGCATTAGAATTTCTAGCAAAATTTCGGCAGCATAACAGCTGTAAATGCTCAAGAAGGATTTGAGACATTTGACAAAGGATTTCGTACACACTCAACATCATCATATCAAAGTTCTGAATCCATCTAACAACATAATGTGGTAGTAGAACTGAACTAGGCTTGTATCCATCAAACTTATAAGGTACTACTGATTAGTAACACGTGATCCTGATAGAGAGAATAGATCCTAATTCCTTAACCCCCGGTGGAAGAATGGACTGACTCAGATCAGAATGTCATAAGATAAAGGAGTAAAAAGAGCCTTACGTTCCAACCCACAAACAATTCCCCTACATATAACTAAAGAATTTCTAGACTCAACATCGACCAGTTTGGCTTGGAGAACCTACAGGCAGTCCGGCTCTGATGCCAACGCTGTCAGGACCCCGACTCGATGTCACATCGATCTAGCCGGTAACACCTCATATCACTTTGCGGCCTCACGCACGGTATCCCCACGGGTGTCGCCTTACCTTTGCCCGGGACCGTTTGCGCCTTTTGGCTCACGTATATGATAGTGTCGCTAGCATCCATATGATAAGGAGCCCGGGCTGACATGACTAGTCGTAAACCCAAAGTGGCACAGACTTACAGGGACAGGCATCCATGACCCAGCTTCGAACGTGTCGGTCATCAGCAAGTGGGTCCGGGCTGTAGCACTGGGCTAGCAGGACTCCGGTAAACCGGGCTGTAGCGGGCTAACAGGACTCCGGTACTCAAAGCGTGACATTTCCCCGAAGGGACAGACACAGGAACGAAGAAGGACACATGCCGGCCAGCCTAAGTGTTCCAGAGCAGTAGCAAGCTACCATGGCTCAGCGGTAACACTAGGAGACATTTCCCGGTAAGAGAGGCTACTAAAGATAAACAACTAGATAGTCAGATCCCACACATACCAAGCATTTCAATCATACACACAATATGCTCGATATGTGCAAATACAACGAAGCATCACAACATGACTCTACGACACAAGTACTTTATTTAAGGCTTAGGGATCCATACATAACATACACAAAGGTACGGGTCTCACGACCCAACATTCAAGTCATACAGTCATACAAACCAGCAGCGGAAGTAACTTGTCTGAGTACAGACAACTAGTAAAATAAAAGAGGCTTGGAAAGCCTAGCTATACTACGTGGTCCTTCACAAGCTCAGGGTCACCACCTGGGTCTTTAGCCTACTCGTTGATGTCAATGTCTACATAGAACCCATCAGAAGGGGTTGCAGCGTCTTCTGAAAAATGTAAATTATAGCAACATGAGTACAAAGGTACTCAGCAAGACTTACATCAGATCCTACATACATGCATATTATCAAGAAGGGTTGGTGGAGTTATTGCAGCAAGCCAGCTTTGACTCTTGGCTAGACTATCCTACGATACTTCAACTTGAAATGGTTTTGCGCACACGAGTCCACTACTCACCACTTCAATACACTACCGAGGATCCACCTCCGTCTTCCCTACGGAAGAGCCATCCTCGGCACTCACACTTATCTTGAGGCTTTTAGTAGTTTCCATTTACTTGTCTATGAACTGTATAGGCAACCAAGTAGTCCTTTACCGCGGACGCGGCTATTCGAATAGATCATGTTAACCCTGCAGGGGTGTACTTCTTCATACATGTTTCCACCACTTAGCGTCTGCACACGACATGTGCTCGGCAGACTTCAAGCGAAAACCGACGTGGGTGTAGACCACGACCTACCTAAACACTTAAGCCTCTAGTCCAGGTTTATCGCCTATTCAGGTTCCATCCGCAGGGAGTCCGGCCGAGGTTTCCCATACGGCCCCGAACGATGTGAACAGGGTTCCCGAGATACCTAACGGGTATTCGGTACACCGTGCCACGTACCTACCGCATCACAGCCCACCCCTACGGTCAGCGCTGTCCACGGCCTCCAGTAGGCTACAAACACCAGAAACTACTTGCAACTCCTGGACAGAGAGCTAGGGTGAATAAGAAGTCGAGCGGGGTCATATTTCAGGGCCCAATGCATGGTAGTAGCTGTATCTTAAATCACACATACAGATCTCAGTGCTTAAGGTCGGCTTCAATGAAACAACCCACCATGTACTCCTACATGGCCTCTCATCGATACCTTTACCAAATCGTGTTCACCACACCACTCTCATTACCGACATAAACATTTCACTCTAGCCCATCACCCAGATGAACCAGACCTGACACGACTCTAAGCATAGCAGGCATAGCAAGGTAGGAACAACACATACATATGGCTCAATCAACTCCTACACATGCTAGTGGGTTTCATCTAGTTACTGTGGCAATGACAGGTCATGCAGAGGAAATGGGTTCAACTACCGTAGCACACAGCAGTTTGAAACGCGTTGTCTTAATGCAGTAAAAGAGAGCAGGAGCGAGAACATGGGATTGTATCGATATGATCAAATGGTTGGTTGCTTGCCTGATGGTTCGATGCACTGATACGGTTCTTCGTTAGGGTAATCACGGTACTCCTCGGAGGCAGAACCTGTCGCAAAGGACACCGATACACAACCATCACCAAACAATGTGCAACAATATGATGCATGCATGAAACATGGCAATATGAGTGTGTTGGGCTAATGCAACTAAAACCAGAAGGGTTTGAACCAATTTGAATCAAAGATTCAAATTTCAAACTCAAACATGGCCTTTTAAAGTGCTTTTCCTTGTTCTGCTTAAAACATCAATTTAACTTGTTTGATCATGCATGAAAATAGTACAGATGGATAGATTGGATTTTTCTGATCATTTTTCATATATAATTTGTCCAATTTGGAGTTACAGAATAAAAGTTATGAATTTTTGAAGTTTAAATAATATTCTGGAATTTCCTGATTTAAATTAAATCCAGAAATATAATTATTGCGCCAGCATGACGTCAGCATGACGTCAGCGGTCAACTGCGGCTGGCTGGGGTCAAACCTGACGTGTGGGGTCCACACGTTAGTGACAGGGGGGTTTAACAGGGTTAATTTATTCCTAATTAGGGGTTAGTGGCGCTGGGGCCCACTGTCAGTGTCAGGGGGTTAATTAAGCGGTGATTAACACTAATCTGACTACCTGGCCGACGGGGCCCATGCGTCAGTGACCCTGGGGGGGTCAAACCCCAGGTCAGACAGGTCAACCCCACCGGCGACATGACGCCGGCGAGGCCCGAGACGGCGGCGCGATGCGGGATCGCGCTATAGGGCACGGGCGAGGCCGTGCTTGGGCTCGTTGGAGAGCTCTTGCTCCCGCGCGTCGAACGGTGGTGGTGGCCGTGCCTGAGGTGGCCGGTACCGACGACGGCGAGCTCATGAGCGGCGGCCGGAGTTCGGGTGCGGTCGGGATCGGTGCTGCTGCTCGCAAGCGAGGGAGCTGAGGCGCTGGAGGGGTTCTACGGGTCCTTACGGACTTGTTGGACTCGCCGGGGTGACCAAATGGTCACCGGAGCTGCGTCGACGGCGAGCTCGGCGACGGCGGAGGTTCGGCCGTGGTGGGAGACGGGGTTACGGTGCGGGAACGAGGGGGAAAAGAAGGGGAAACGGTGGCGGAGCTCACCGCGGTTGCAGTGGGCGTCGAAGCGGGCTCGGGGACGGCCGGAGTGCAGCGAATTGACGGTGATGATCTCCGGTGGCCGAGGAGGGGAACGGCGACGTGGACGGCGATGCAGGGCTTCCGAAGGCCCGTGGAGCGGTGGGGAGGAAGAGGGGGTAGAGGCGGAGCCTCTGGGCTAGTCGGGGGAGCGAGGGGTGGCCGGTGACGGCTGCTATGGCGAACGGCGGCGATGGTGGTGTTCGGCCGTGAGAGAGAGAGCGAGGGAGAGGAGGGAGGAACCGAGGGAGAGTGAGAGAGAGCAGGGGGGAGGGCGTGGCGTCGTCCGGGGCATCGAGACGAGGAGGGGAGGGCAGGCAGGCAGCCGAGCAGGTGGCGTGGCGCGGTGGCGCGCGCGCGCGCCGGCCACACTCCCCTCCCTCTGTCGAGGACGAAGACGACAGAGGAGGGAGGCGGGCTGGGCCGCCTGCTGGCTGGGCCGGCCAGCTGGCTGGGCTGCACAGGGAGGAGCCCAGGTAAGCTCCTCCTTTTATTTATTTTTCTTTTTCTAATTTCTGGCATTTGTTTTGATTTAAATAAAATATTAAATCATTTATTTACCTTATGCCAATTTTTGCAGGAGCTAGATATATTATTCCAGAGCTCCTTTATAATTGGCATAATATTTGGACATATATTAATATATATAACTAATATATTTCCAAAGCAAATATTTATGCATTAATTCCAAATGCCCAAAATAAATACCTATGAGCTCTTAAAAATATTGTTTTGATTTTTATCTCTGTCCAATATTTTCAGAGAGCAACATGAGCATTTTCTTGGACCTTTTTGGAGAAATTTTTATTTGGATCATTTTCAAAAAATGATTCTGAGGGTTTCACAAATCCCCATTTCAAATTAAATGGAAATTTAAACATGATGCACACACTCTTATGCATGACTAGCTAGGGTGTGACAACTGGAGTCAGCAAGTTCACTGGTGAGTCCAAGCCTGATACTTGGCTTGAGGACTACCGAGTGGCTGTTCAGATCGGCGGCGGCAATGATGAGGTGGCCATGAAGCATCTGCCTCTTATGTTGGAGGGCTCGGCCAGAGCGTGGCTGAATCAGTTAGCACCCAGCAGCATTTACACTTGGGAAGATCTTTCCCGAGTGTTTGTCAAAACGTTTGAAGGAACTTGCAAGCGACCAGCAGGGCTGACAGAGCTGCAAATTTGTGTGCAGAAGCCAAATGAGACTTTGAGGGATTACATCTAGAGATGGATCACATTACATCACACGGTAGAGAATGTATCTGATCACCAGGCAGTATGTGCCTTCAAGGAAGGCGTTAAGTACAGAGAGCTGAACCTGAAATTCGGTCAAACCGGAGACATGTCTCTGAGTCGAATGATGGAGATAGCCACCAAATATGCCAATGGTGAAGAAGAGAATCAGCTCCGGAGTGGCAAGCACAAGTCAGTCGCCCACGAAACTGGAGGAGGAAACTCCAGTCGGAAGCAGAAGTGGAAAGCCGAGCCAGCTGCTCCTAGAGAAGCCTTGGACGTGACTCAAGGAAAGTTCAAAGGGAAGACCAAAGGGCCTTGGAACCCCAAGAATGTGAAGGATAAAGAAGGAAACGACGTGATGGATTTGCCGTGCCACATCCACACGAAGAAAGATGAAGAGGGTAATTTCATTTACCCGAAGCATACCACTCGACAGTGTCGACTCTTGATACAGCAGTTCCAAGGGAAACAGTCCAAAGATAAGGAAAAGGAGTCGGACAAAGTTGAAGACAAGGGGGATAGTGATGAGGAATATCCTCAGGTCAATTCCACTCTGGTGATTTTTGCTGACGTTGAGAGCAAAAGTCGACTGAAAGTTATAAACCGAGAGGTGAATATGGTAGCTCCGGCGACACCCAGTTATCTGAAGTGGTTTCAGACGCCCATCACATTTGACCAGTTTGATCACCTGACGCACATAGCCACCCCTGGGAGGCAAGCTCTGGTGGTCGACCCAGTCGTCGAAGGCACTCGACTGACTAAAGTGTTGATGGATGGCGGCACTAGTTTGAATATACTGTACGCGGAGACACTGAAAGGGATGGGCATTCCGATGTCCAGACTCAACACAAGCAACATGACTTCCTGTGGAGTCATTCCTGGCAAGAAGGCCGCATCACTCGGCCAGATTACTCTCGATGTCGTTTTTGGTGATTCCAAAAATTTCTGCAAAGAAAAGTTGACATTTGAGGTTGTGGATTTCCAAAGTGCCTATCACGCTATTTTGGGCAGGCCAGCTTATGCATGTTTTATGGCTCGACCATGCTACGTGTACCTCAAATTAAAGATTTCTAGCCCCAAAGGTGTGATCACTGTTACTGGCAATCGGAAGAAGGCGGAAGAGTGCTTTCAGAAAGGCTCAAAGATCGCCGATGCTCAGATGGTAGCAGAAGAGTGGTAGGAACACCAGAGAAATGCAGACCCGAGTGATTTGTTGCGAGCCAAGAAGCCCGCTACAGAATCAGCGTTTCAGTCGTCCGGTGAGACAAAGCCAGTTCACATCCACCCGACCGACCCCAACGCTGCTCTGACTCATATCTCCACAACGCTCGACCCCAAATAGGAAGAAGCACTCATCCAGTTCCTCCGTGAGAACTGGGACATCTTTGCATGGAAACCTTCTGACATGCCAGGTGTACCCAGGGGGCTGGCTGAGCACCGTCTACGAGTCGATTTAAAGGCAAAACCTGTCAAGGAACATCTGCGACGGTCCGCCATCCAGAAAAGGAGGGCTATTGGCAAAGAGGTGGCTCAGCTCTTAGCAGCAGAGTTTATCCGACAGATTTACCACTCCGAGTGGCTCGCCAATGTTGTCATGGTCCCCAAAAAGGACAAATCACTTCGCATGTGCATTGACTTTAAACATATCAATTGGGCCTGCCTGAAAGATCATTTTCCTCTCCCCCGCATAGACCAAATAGTCGACTCAACTGCGGGATGTGAGCGGCTGTCTTTCTTAGACGCCTATTCCGGGTACCATCAGATCCGTCTGTATGGACCCGATGAGATCAAAACATCTTTCATCACCCCATTCGGGTGCTTCTGTTATGTCACTATGCCATTCGGCCTCAAGAATGCCGGAGCCACGTTCATGAGGATGATTCAGAAGTGTTTACTCACTCAAATCAGTCGGAATGTGGAAGCATACATGGATGATATTGTGGTCAAGTCACGGAAAGGTTCCGACCTGCTGACTGACCTCGCTGAAACATTTGCCAACCTCAGGAGGTATGATATCAAGCTTAATCCATCAAAGTGCACATAAGGAGTTCCTGGCAGAAAATTACTCGGTTTCTCATTTCCGAACGAGGAATCGACGCAAATCCAGAGAAAGTGGGCACTATACTCCGAATGAAAAGACCTGTGCGTGTGCACGATGTTCAGAAGCTTACTGGTTGTTTGGCCGCTTTAGTCGATCATCTCTCGTCTCGGTGAAAAGGCATTGCCTCTTTACCGACTGATGAAGAAGTCCGACAAGTTCGAGTGGACTCCTGAAGCTGATGCAGTGTTTGCAGAGCTAAAAGCCCTGCTTTCCACCCAGCCGGTGCTTGCTGCCCCGATCAGCAAAGAGCCTTTGTTGCTTTACATTGCAGCCACAGGACAAGTCGTCAGTACAGTACTTACGATCAAGCGAAAAGAAGAAGGGGAAGCCTTCAAAGTTCAGCGCCCAGTATATTACATTTCTGAAGTCCTGACCCCATCGAAGCAAAGATACCCTCATTATCAGAAGCTTGTATATGGGATTTATATGACCACGAAGAAAGTTGCTCACTAATTCTCTGACCATACCATTACAGTCATCAGCGACGCCCCATTGTCAGAGATTCTGCACAACAGAGATGCAACTGGTCGAGTGGCAAAATGGGCGATTGAACTCCTTCCCCTGGATACCAGATTTGAGGCAAAGAAAGCTATCAAGTCCCAAGCAATAGCAGATTTCCTTGCCGATTGGACTGAACAGAAACTGCCGACTCAAGTTCACTCGGAGCACTGGACCATGTTCTTTGATGGCTCTAAGATGTTGAATGGTTCTGGTGCTGGGGTAGTGTTGGTTTCCCCCCGAGGAGATAAGCTCAGATATGTACTCCAGATTCACTTTGATTCCTCCAACAACGAAGCAGAATACGAAGCACTTTTGTATGGGTTGTGTATGGCCATTTCACTCGCGTCCGTCGCCTCATGGTCTATGGCGACTCGGATTTGGTGGTTAACCAAGTGATGAAGGAGTGGGATGTCAGAAGCCCAGCTATGACTGGTTACTGCAATGCAGTAAGAAAGCTGGAGAAGAAATTCGAGGGGTTAGAGCTTCACCATATACCCCGACTGAAGAATCAAGCAGCCGATGATTTGGCAAAGATAGGTTCCAAGAGAGAAGCCATTCCCAGTGGTGTGTTTTTGGAGCATATCCACGCGTCGTTGGTTCAAGAGGACCCTTTCACCAAAGAAGCCCCGCAGCCAAAAAGTGCCACGGATCCGACTGAAGTCGAGGTCCCAGCCGTGGTCGACCTGATCATGGAAGTTTTGGTTATCACTCCTGACTGGACAGTGCCTTACATCGCATATATCCTAAGGAAAGAGCTCCCAGAGAATGAAGAAGAGGCTCCATAGATCGTCCATTGATCCAAGGCCTTTACTGTCATGAAGGGACAGTTGTATAGAGAAAGCGCGACTAGAGCCAGTCAGAAATGCATAACGCCGGAAGAGGGTCGGATAATTCTCAACGACATCCACTCGGGGACCTGTGGCCATCATGCGTCCTCTCGGACTATTGTGGCTAAAGCATACCGAGCGGGTTTTTACTGGCCCAGAGCAAATGAAATGGTGAAAGAGATAGTCGACAAGTGTGAAGGATGTCAGTTCTACTCCAATATGTCGTACAAGCCCGCCTCAGCCTTGAAGACGATTCCAATCATCTGGCCTTTCGTTGTTTGGGGGTTAGATATGGTTGGGCCACTGAGAACTAGCAGGAGCGGCTTCACCCATGTACTAGTGGCAGTCGACAAGTTCACCAAGTGGATCGAAGCCAAGCCTATTAAAAATCTTGATGCTGGCACTACCATCAGCTTCATCAGAGAATTGATATTCAGATATGGAGTTCCGCATAGCATCATCACCGATAATGGGTCAAACTTCGATTCTGACCAATTCAAAGCCTTCTGCGCTTCTCAAGGCACGCGAGTCGACTACGCTTCAGTCGCCCACCCCCAGTCGAATGGACAAGTAGAAAGAGCAAACAGCCTAATTCTCAAAGGACTAAAACCCCGGTTGATGCGTGATCTCAAGCATGCAGCAGGCGCGTGGGTCGACGAACTTCCATTAGTTCTTTGGGGGTTGAGGACTACTCCAAATCGGTCGACTGGGAGAACTCCATTCTTTCTGGTCTATGGAGCTGAAGCGGTTCTGCCAAGTGACCTGCTTCACAATGCACCGCGAGTCGAGCTCTACTCTGAAGTCGAAGCAGAGCAAGCCCGGCAGGACGCAGTCGACCTTCTAGAAGAAGAAAGAGATATGGCCATGATCCGATCGACCATCTATCAGCAAGACTTGCGTCGATTCTACGCCAGAAATGTGAAGAGTCGAGCCTTCTAAGAAGGAGACTTGGTCCTCCGAGTGGACCAACAGAAGCCACACAAACTCGCCCCTACTTGGGAAGGCCCCTTCATCATCACCAAAGTTCTCCACAACGGAGCATACCGTCTTTACAACATCGATCGCCAGATTGACGAGCCACGAGCTTGGAATGTGGATCTGCTCCGCCCCTTTTACACTTAAGTACTCACTCGGATGAGATGTAATAAAAGTACTCCTGTAGTTTATCTATCAAAGACAAAAGTGTTGTAATTTTCCCATTAATTGTTGCTGCTTTTTCTTATGTAAGAAACACCCACTGGGTGGGTGGCTTAGCTGCGAATCCGTTTCGCCTAAGTTTGTAAAAAAAAATCCTGCCGAGTGGCGAGCAAGCCTCTCACTCGGAGACTTAGCTACGAATCCGTTTTCTCCTAAGTGTTTGAAATCCTACCGAGTGAAGAGCAAACCTCCCACTCGGGGGCTTAGCTGCGAATCCGTTTCGCCTAAGTGTTTGAAATCCTACCGAGTGGAGAGCAAACCTCCCACCCGGGGGCTTAGCTGCAGTCCAGTACTCGCTTAAGTGATTGAAATCCTACCGAGTGGAGAGCAAACCTCCCACTCGGGGGCTTAGCTGCAGTCCAGCACTCGCCTAAGTGTTTGAAATCCTACCGAGTAGAGAGCAAACCTCCCACTCGGGGGCTTAGCTGCAGTCCAGTACTCGCCTAAGTATGAAATTCATTCCAATCCGCAAGGACGACGAGGTGCAGGTCGACTGCTACCTTCTCCTTCGAGTTACGGCACAAACACAATGAGAAGTAATAAAAATCCTACCGAGTGGAGAGCAAACCTTCCACTCGGGGGCTTAGCTGTGGTCCAGTACTCGCCTAAGTGTTTAAAATCCTACCGAGTGGTGAGTCTGCCTCTCACTCGGGGGCTTAGCTGCAGTCCAGTACTCGCCTAAGCATTTGAAATCCTACCGAGTGGTGAATCTGCCTCTCACTCGGAGGCTTAGCTGCAGTCCAGTGCTCGCCTAAGTGTTTAAAATCCTACCGCGTGGTGAGTCTGCCTCTCACTCGGGGGCTTAGCTGCAGTCCAGTACTCGCCTAAGTGTTCGAAATCCTACCGAGTGGTGAGTCTGCCTCTCACTCGGAGGCTTAGCTGCAGTCCAGCACTCGCCTAAGTACGAAAATCTTTCCGACCCGCAAGGACTGCGAGGTGCAGGTCGACTGCTACCTTCTCCTTCGGGCTTCGGCACAAATACAATGTGCCCTTTGCAAGGACGATGGGGTGCAGGTCTACAGCTACCTTCTCCTTCGAGCTTCGGCACAAATACAATGTGCGCTTCATCCTGGTCCGCAAGGACGCAAGTCGACTGAAATCTGTGCTCCAACCTGCAAGAGTACGTCCCAAGCACAAAAATAAATTCCGAGCAAAGAACAATGTTCGTTCGAAGACAAATGCAAAATATTCAACGGCAAACCCAAGTTCAGATAGCATCCAACGGATCCAAAAGTGCTCAGGCATTGAGCCTGTTAAAGTTTACCGATTACAAAAACCACTCGGCATTCCGAGGCAAATTCAAGGCATCAAGCATAGAAGTTTTTTACTCCTCTGGCGGAGGACTGGAAGGTGCAACAAACTCGTCCATGTCGATTCCATCAGCAATCCAAGTGGCAGCAGCAATGAAGGTCTCCATGAAGGATCGGAAGTCATGCTTCTTGGTATTGGCCACCTTAAGGGACGCCAACTTGTCCTCTCGTGCATCCTTGCAATGAACATGGACCAGAGATAGAGCGACATCAGCGCCACACCGGGCAGAAGATTTTTTCCATTCCTGCACTCGACCTGGAACTTCATTCAGTCGAGCCATTAGGGACTCGAGGTCATTCTAAAGAGTTTCTCCCGGCCAGAGTGTCATGTCGATCCGTGACATAGCAACCTTCAGTCTAGCAAGGTAGTCGACAACACCAGCAACGTGAGACTCCAGTAGGAGCACATTCATAGCAGCTTCATCCTTCACAGGAGAGTTAATGGGGTCCAGGCTCGTCTCCACTCGACTGGTTTCTTCCTCAAAGTTCTGGCAGAATTCTGTAAACATAACTCGGAGTTAAGCCAGCAGTTTTATGATGAGTCGTCGATAACGAGTCAGTCAGATAAAGGGATTACCTTCAAGAGTGAGGAATAACTTTTCGGCGAGCCCTCCCAGATAAGCCTCCAGATCATTCTTCTTTCCTGCCAGTTCACTAGCCTTGTCGCTCAGAGCAATCTTGTCATTCTTCAGCCGGTTGGCCTCCTTGTTAGCCGCGTCGAGAGCAGCTTTCAGATTGGCGTTCTCCTCCTCAAGTTTACCGACTGAAGTCAACTTTTCTTCCGCGAGCTTCATCTTTTCTGAAGCCGCTTTCTGCGCCTCGGCGAGTTTAAGATCCTTCTTCTTCAGAGCCTCCTTCAGTTTTTCTACAAAGTGACAATGAGATCAGAATCAAGAATGGACAAAAAATAAGGACAGCTGTCAAGATTCTCACCAAACATACCTTTCGCTTCCTCCTTCGCCTTCGTGAAGTTCTCCTAGACAAGCTTAAAGTCAAGTTCGAGCTGGATATGTTTGTTCTCCAACTCAGTATAACGAGCGACAAGCTCGCAAGATTTCTGCAAAGAGTCAGTCGACAGATATCAAAGAGAGATTACTTCCGAGTAACTAAGAGAAAAACCGTAACATTTCTAAGACTACAGTCGAATCAAAATATTCAACAATAGTCTCGGGGACTACACCCAGTGGGTGCACTCAGCGTGCCCCCACTAGTTTTATCGACTTGATCCAATCAGTCGACCAAAAGGAACAAATAGACTATGGTTCCAAAACCATAGCTAGCTGCCAGCAATCAGTCATGATCTCATCACGATCTACCAAAAAAACAGGATCTTCAGACTACAGTTGACTGCCAGCAGTCCACCGTAGTCTCGGGGACTACACCCATTGGGTGCACTCAGCGTGCCCCCACCGGTTCCAAGATTCCGTTCGGCATGGTCCAACCAAACCGACCACCGAAGTTGAAACAAGGAAGTTCAAAATACACAGTCCACGGTCGACTGCCCACAGTTGACCATAGTCTCGGGGACTACAGCCAGTGGGTGCACTCAGCGTGCCCCCACCAGTTCAAAAAATCAATCGACGCACCCAGTGGGTGTACATATTCAAAGATCTTCAGAAAGGAAATCTTCAGATTGCATATCCTAACAGAACAAGCGGTGATCAACTAACCTGGACATTGCTTTGAAGAGCTGAGCTGGCATCATAAGCTGCTTGGTTGTCATCTCGGATCGCCTTCACCTGTTCCATCATGACCCCTGCTTGGTGTATAGCTTCCTTAGCAGCACTTGCTTGGTCCTCTAGGACGTGGTGTGTGGCGAAAAGGGAAGGCGGTTCAGCACTCGACGACGAAGGGCGAGCACTCGTCAGCGGCACAGGAAAAGACACGGTAGCCTGAGTGACGTTGCCCCCCCCCCCGGAACCAGCGTCTCAGGTGCTGATCCAACCTGAGCAGCCTTGCCAGCAGGCGCCTTCTTGTTCCTCCTCTGCCTCAGTGGCTCCTCATCGTCATCATCAGGGAGATCAATGACATGAGGTGGAGCTACAAGGAGGATTCAAAGTTAAAGATGAAGACCCAATCAACCGAAAGCAAAACGACAGAGACCATACCAAGGTTGGAGGTGGCAGCATCTTCCATTTCTTGATCCTCGTTCTTGACTGAGGTCTCGGAGGTAGCAGCACTGCAGATTCCAGAAATCAGTCGGTTAGCCAACGAGTCAACCAAGAGTTTATTCATGCCAAACGAGAAAACACAGGATCTGCTATTACCCAGAAATAGTGGGAATCGCCATCTTCATCTTCGGTAGGGCCTTCGTCGACTTCGATGACGTCGCTCGAGGTTGTTTCGACGCTTTCTCAGTTGGCGCCAGAGAGGTCATCCGAGGGCGCTTCGTCGACTGCCCAACGGGCACAGTTGCTTTACCAGGCTCGACTGCGGGGTCATGGGCGAGCTTGGATCGCCTTTCAGTGCGGGGAGGGTCGACATCCTCCTCCTCTTCCTCCTCCTCCTCCTCACCAGTACCGTCGTCTTCTTCATCCTCCTCACCATCAGATTGCCACTCCTCCTGACTTTCACCTCCACTTCCCTCCTCCTCTTTGATTTGTTCTTGCGCCTCGTTGGGCATCGAGTACATCTCGGTAGTTACCTGGAAGACAACAAACAAGACAAAAGTCAGTCGACCGAACTCTAGCAAAATAGAATGAAAGGAGTAGATCACAGTCGGAGAAACAGAATCGGACCTTGTCTGGCTTGTATGATTGGTCGAGTGGAGGGATCCTCCTGGCTCCTCGGGGGTTGTCCTTGTTCCCTGTGATGGCAGTCATCCACCTCTCCAGTGTGGCATCCTCGACCTCCTTCGGGTGGACCCGAGTGGTGTCTTCAGTACCAGAATACATCCACATCGGATGGTCTCTATACTGAAGCGGTTGAATGCGTTGGCGGAGGAAAACCTCCAGAAGATCCATGCCAGTCACCCCATCATGGATAAGTTGGACTACACGCTCGACCAGCACCTTAACCTGAGCCTTCTCCTCCGGGACCACCTTCAGAGAGGACGGCTTGCTCACTCGATCCATGGAGAAAGGAGGGAGTCCAGTCGACTGCCCTGGTGTCGGCTGGTCTTGGCAGTAGAAACAGGTCGACTGCCACCCTCGGACCGACTCAGGAAGGACCATGGCTGGAAAGACACTACCCCTCATTTGGACTCCAAGACCCCCGCACATCTGGATCACCTGGGTTCTCTCGTCACTCGGATTGGCCTTTTTCACCGTTTGGGAGCGACAGGTGAAGATGTGTTTGAAAAGGCCCCAATGCGGCCGGCAACCCAAGAAATTCTCACACAAAGATATGAAGGCAGCGAGATGCACGATGGAGTTAGGTGTGAAGTGGTGGAGTTGTGCCCCAAAGAAGTTCAGAAACCCCCGAAAGAAAGGGTGGGGCGGCAAAGAAAACCCGCGGTCGACGTGAGTGGCTAAGAGAACACACTCACCCTCTTGAGGCTGCGGATGCCACTCCTTCCCGGGAGCCTCGCCGATCCATGAGGGATCATCCCCTCGTCGGCCAGGTGGTCAAGATCCTTCTGATGGATGGTCGAGCGGATCCAGTCGCCCTGGATCCAGCCCTGCGGCAGACCGGTCCGCGACGAGGATCTGCCCCGACTGGTCGGTCTTCCCTTCGCCTTCGTCGTCGCCTTCTTCGCTTGCTCCAAAGCCGCCGTCTTCTCCTTCACCATTGTCGTCGGCGAAGCGTGCACGAAGCAGCGGCGCTAGGGTAGAGGCGAGCGCGGCGGAGAAATCTGGAGAAGATAGGGGGGAATGAAGGCGCACTGTTCAAAAAACCCCGTCCGGCGCGTTATATAAGGCTGCTTCCGAGTGGCTGACATGTAGGACCAGGCGATCCTGTCAAATCCCGCAACAGTCGCGCGCGCGATACGTGGCGAAAAAGGTGGCATGAAGATCGAGGCGTCCCTGCCTTATCTCGTTTGATTGCTGTGGTCTCGCACCGTCCCGCGCGCTTCCCAAATTTTGAATCCCGTGAAATCCGCGGGTTGCAGAACAACTCGTCAGGCGGAAGATCTCCTCCGCTCTGCCACTCAGAGCTCTCCAAGCGAAAACTTCACTCGATAGATATAAAGAATGGATCAAGGCGACTGAAAAAGAAGTTGACGCTGTCACCTAAAGTTCATTGATCCAAGACAAGACATACTCATAGCACGAAAAATGGGTCGGAAGAATTCTCAACTCCTTCCCCACTCAAACCTCGATCCACTCGGGGGCTAATGATGGAGCTATGTACCTAGGGTAGGGTCATGGACCTGTCCAAACTACCCTACCCAAGGACATCTCTAGAAGAAACCACCTGTCAGTCGACTTAGAGGTGTTCCAATCGACGAACTCGAAGACACTCGACCATGAAGCTAGTCACTCGACCATGAAGCCAATCACTCGACGGCCAGGAGATCTAAAGCCACTCTGCGGGTAACGGTCTATCATTAAGTAGCCTTAATGGTCTTCATAGCACTTTATGTGCGCGTTACCAGTAACCCCCTGTCTTAATGTACTTTAAACCCTGCATAACTGAGGGCTGGAGGGGTCTGGCGAACTCTATATAAGCCACCCCTCCTCAGTGTAAAGGGTTCGCACCCCTGTAACTCACACGCATATAATCCAGTCGACCGCCTCTGGGCACCGAGACGTAGGGTTGTTACTTCCTCCGAGAAGGGCCTGAACTCGTAAAACTCTTGCGTGTACAACTACTCCA
Organism: Triticum aestivum; assembly: GCF_018294505.1. Lineage (NCBI taxonomy): Eukaryota > Viridiplantae > Streptophyta > Magnoliopsida > Poales > Poaceae > Triticum > Triticum aestivum. The sequence goes on from NC_057795.1 coordinate 71,033,793, forward strand.
TAGCTAGGATCTTGCCTCTTCATTAGTACCCCCTACACTACTGTCAGACTTAGAACCACGACACCGCCCACTGCGCAGCCGTGAGCATCAGCTACTTGCCGTTGCGCCCGCCGTCATCCTTCCCACTTTGCCGCGCCCGTTCGTCGAACGCCTTCAGCCACCCCAGAGCTTCCTCGGAGGTCATCTCAGCCATGTTACAAAACTGCTCGATTCCGGCGACGATAGGGTACGGGCGATCGGGGACGGTGTCCAGCAATTTCTTCACGAGTGCCTCGTCGTCGAGCGTCGACCCCAGGCTCGCGTACCATGTCGTCATGGCACCGATCCTTCCGGCGTAGACGTCTAGGTCCTCACCGTCCGCCATCTTCAGACGATCAAAATCGCCGCGTCGCCCGGACTCGATCAGCGCTGACGAAGCGCACCTTGAGGGAGTCCCATACCTCCTTCGTGGTGGGCTTCATCGCCACCTGCATCGGCACCTCCTCCGACAACACACCAACTACGCCGCCCGCGCCACCTTGCTCTTGCCGGCGTCAACTGTCTCGCCCTCCGCCGGAGCCACCGCACACGATAGTCCCTGGGCATCAAGGATTGCCTCAACCTTGATGGCCCAGGACGTGTGGTTCGCCGGCGTCAATGGCGTAAGCTACAGTGACATCGCACCGCCACCACCGTATGGGACGAGCAACATGCCCGCCGGCGATCACCTCCACAAAACAGGCTCTGGTACCAATTATTGGCGTCGAGACCCTTACCCTAGCTCGTCGGTTCTCTCTCTCTGTCTCTCTCCAATCACCTTGCTCACTGTCTGGCTTGAACCAAGAAGAAGAAAGAAGAGAGAACAGAGAGCACGCAGTGGACACGGCGAGGTTTTCCGACGCACGAACGCCACTGCAACAACGATCTTTTCCCGAGCACAAACTCGGCGCCTCAGCTATTACAACGATCACCACGCGCACGCACACACCCACACTTGCCACGGACCCGACGTGACCCGGTATGCATCCGACGCGTCCGGCACGCGACGCACCCGACGCGCACCCGACTCGCCTCGCCTCGCCGTGGCTTATTGCCAACAGGCATCGCACGAGAGCATGGTGCACGTCCTCCTCTGCGTGGCCACATATGGTGCACGTTGGATTCAGTTGAATGTGCATGTAGGTCTTGGTAGCTTGCATTGCAAGAGCCTCCTGAGCAGCTTTCCATGCGAAGATACGGACTTTAGCCGGCGCCCCATTTTTCCATACAAGGTCCCAGGCCGGCCGTCGCCCGTCTGGCCGGACGCTCGAGGCCCCGTTGTTCTGCGCGGCCACGTATTCCTGCGTGGCCAATGTCAGCCCTGGACAGCTCCTCCTTCACACGGCTTGCACAGGGGACACCGGCTCCTCCTTGATGCGGGCTCCCGAGGGCGATGCCGGCACCAAACCCGATGAAGTAGAGCACCATCTTGGTCGGGCCCGAGTGCCTCAGGCTATCAACCTGAGCACATATTTTTTTTCGAAACAACCTGAGCACATATTGTGCACCACAAAATGGACAGCACAAGTATTGTTCTTTCAGTATATATAAAGAGTTATATTGTACGCCCAATACATGCATGCTAGTCACTGTATGAAGTTGTCACTTCTGTATGATTGTATCCACACGGCTGCCCCCGAGCACGGACCTGGCCATGGAGAAGGGAAGCAACGGCGAGGTACCACGCCGTCTAGGTGGTCATGACAATGCCCAGGAATGGCCAGATCCGGTAGTTGTGGAACGACGGGATGAACACTTTCGTGGAGCAGCACGCGACGAAGAATAGACTCGGTAGTTTACTAGCTAGGCTGCCCAATTCACTCTTAAGTGGGTAACCACAAGTGTACGCGCTTACTAAAACAAAACGCCAAGGTCTATGGCGTTTGGGCAAAATGCCAAGATTGATGCCGTTTTCACTTTGCCATGTCAGTGCCAGCTAGGAGAGTGTGGGCCAGGAAGAAACGTCATGGATCGTGGCGTCTCCCGTGCAATCCCAACGCCATAAATGTTGGCGCGATAAAAAAATTATCAAATACGAAGTAGTTTCCAAAATGGGGATCAATTCGTGATTAACTTAGCGAGAAAGGTTAGAACAGTAATTTTGTCCGCACGTAGACGCCAATTATTATACCCTGCTTCCCGCCACACATGCCACAAACATGTGGCTCCTCTTGCACTTGCCCCGATGGTAGGGCTATGTTCTTGGCCACTGAAAACATTGCGGTATGACGGTATGCCTCATTCTCCCATCTACCTTTCTTCCGAGCCATCGACCTCATTTTTGCCCGGTTCCTCTCCCCTCCTCCTCGGACGGGCTTATCAGTCAAAGTAGGGGTGGGAGGGGAAGCCAACGTGTCAATGTATATTCTACTACAAGTACTACCACCACCACCACAAGTAGAAGGAGAGGTTTTAGCCTAGACTTGCCGCTATGGCGATCGACACTATGTCGTGCAGTGCAAGGGACTAGCGCAATCGAGCTGCGGTGGGATCTCAATGGTGGTGTTCCTCCTAGTTGTGGTGCTCCGATTGTATGATCCAGATGTGGTGGGAGGCGTCATCACAATCAACCCCTCCCCCCCCCCCCCCCCCCCCCCGCCCCCAAAATAATAATAATAATAAGCTCTCTTTGTCCCCTGCCTTGGCGGAAGGACCTCCACTCGTCCTTGACACTGATGGCCACCGTGGTGGTGGGATTAAAGGAGAAGGTGAGTGGGGTTTGGGAACCCAGATATTGGGATGGGGCACATCGACTTCGATGATGGACGTCAAGCTATGACATCTGGATTTCAATGCACTGTCACAGAATTTTATGGTCGAAGGGTGACTTGTTGGAGCTTCGATATCTTTAGATCGGAGTCGGCTCCGTTTTATTTCCTCTCGGCCTTGTGCTTCAAAGGGAGGCAAGACTGTAACCTATGTGTAGTGTCCATCATTCTTGCAACGGCTTCTACAGGAGTTGGATTCATAGTGGTGGCGGGCTGGTCACCCCAAGTGGTTCTTCCCTAGTACTCACAAGCTCATAGTTGTCCAGAGGTTGTTGTTGGACCCCAATTGTAATCTTCAATCTTGTTCTAGGGTAAACTTAACATGAGCCGCTTGTTTACTATAACATGTGAACCCTAGTAACTTTTAGCATTAGTAGCCAGATAGATTTAGTATAAAAATTTGATAAATATAACACGAGCAACCTAGTTATGTTTTTGGCATGCGGGTAGAGATGCATGCTAGCGGTAGTGATTTACCAGGCGGAAAAATCCCCGATCAAACCAGGATGCATGCTCAATGCTAGATGTCTAGTTTTACTAGACAAAAAAAGTCGAATGGGTCCATGCGGCGGTTGGCCGTTTGGTTCTTCCAGGTGTGCACGAAGAAAGCAAAGAAGGCGACGGGTAGGAGGAGGGCAACAATTTTCTTTTCAAGTGCAATCGCTGACCACGCGATCCCCATCTCATGGCTCCCGAGCCATTCATATCTCTCCCTATTTGCCAGTTACATTTACCAATTTTAAAATAGGACTATCAAAAAATCTTTACAAATACTTTTTAAAATAAAAACAAGAAAATAAAAATAGAAAAGAAAAAGAAAAAAAAGGAAAAAGGTGAAAAATGGAAGTAACGCAAACAAAAACCGGTTCCTGAATCCACCTGCAAAATATGCACAAGAAAAAAAGTTAAGAAGAAGAATACACTAATGCAACGGTTATTCTTGCTCGTTGCAAGGCGTAGTTCCCTCTCGTTTTTGGCACATGTTGTTGGGTCATCCCTGTATTGTAGCTGTGTGCGAGTTGCTTTTTCCTGTATAGTTTTCTTATTTTTATTTCACTGATTGCATCGGTTTTCTTTGGATTTTCATTGTTTTTCTCTAGCTTTTCTTTTCATCCTCGCTTATCACAGGTTTATTTAATTTTAAATTTTGAATTTTCTTTTCCTTTGTATTCAATTTTCTTTTAATACACATTATGTATTTACTTATACATCAGAAATATTTTTTATACACATTTAACATTTTCTAAATATAACATTTATAGTTTTTAAATATGTTTTGATGTCTGTACATATTTGCTAAACATATTAATGTTTTTTATACATGTTGAATTCTTTAAAATACATGATTGACTATTTTCAAATACATATTTTTGAAAAAGAAAATTGACTACATGTTAAACATTTCTGAAATACATCTTGACTTTTTTAATTGGAAAAACAATTAAACAGTGTGAACCTTTGTTTACATTGGATAAACTTTTTAAAATGTAACAAACATATTTTCGTAATTTGTAGCATTTTAAATGTAATTTAAATTATTATTTTGATCCATACACAGATTTTTTTTAATTATACGAATAGTTTAAAATGTCACAACTTTTTTGAATGCTATCAAATTTCAAAAACTTACGCTAATATTGTCTTTGTATGGCGTTACAATATCCAAGTTTGGTTAACAATTTGAATACCAATATTCTAAACAATTTGGAAAAAGGATAGCTTGGATAGTAGCATGTTCAGTAAAATCTATAAATTATTAAATCAGTACCTATGCATTCTTGCCATCTAATTTTGACACTTATCATATATCTGCAAGCAAGCTCGTATTTACAATTCCAGAGTTTCTCCACAGCAAAAAGGGCTTATTGTTCCCTTGTAATCCCATGTATTTATTGATAAGTGGTGCAATATCTGTATTTGTTTCAGTTTGTTTGTATTTATTTGTGTTACAAATCAATCATTTTCTTAACAATTTTGTAATGATTGTTTCCTGAAATGACAAGCTGCAAGGTGGCAAAAGCTAGTCCCTATGGAATGTCGGATAAAATGGAAGGAAAGTATTGGGTTAGTCTGCCTGTTGATATTTAACGAGCATGTACATTTCGGGCAACTATGGTGTGCTTGTAGTGTTACTGACAGGTTACTTCCTGCCATTTATGTGCTTTGTCGCTCATGTTAAAGTTAAACCCTCTCGACATTAATTAGTAGCCTGACAGATTTAGTATAAAAATTTGATAACTATAACACGAGCAACCTGGTTATGTTTTTGCACGCGACTAGAGATGCATGCTAGCGGTTGTGTTTTCCTAGGCGGAAAACTCCCCAATTCCTCTCCCCTCCTCCTCGGACGGGCTTATCGGTCGAAGTAGGACAGGTAGGGGAAACCAGCGCGTCAATGTACATTCTACTACTAGTACTACTACTACTACCACCACCACCAGTAGAAGGAGGTTTTAGCCTAGACTTGTCGCTATGGCGACCGACATTATGTCATGCAGTGCAAGGGACTTGCGCAATCGAGCTGTGGTTGGATCTCGATGGTGGTGTTCCTCCTAGTTGTGGTGCTCCGATTGTATGATCCAGATGTGGTGGGAGGCGTCATCAGCATCAACCCATCCCCCCCCCCCCCCAAAAAAAGCTCTCTTTGTCCCCTGCCATGGCGGAAGGACCTCCACTCATCCTTGACACTGATGGCCACCGTGGTGGTGGGATTAAAGGAGAAGGTGAGTGGGGTTTGGGAACCCATATATTGGGATGGGTCACATCGACTTCGATGATGGACGTCCAGCTATGACATCTGAATTTCGATGCACTGTCAGAGAATTTTATGGTCGAAAGGCGACTTCTTGGAGCTTCGATATCTTTAGATCGGAGTCGGCTCCGTTTTATTTCCTCTCGGCCTTGTGCTTCAAAGGGAGGCAAATGTGTAGTGTCCATCATTCTTGCAATGGCTTCTACAGGAGTTGGATGCATAGTGGTGGCGGGCTGGTCACCCCAAGTGGTTCTTCCCTCGTACTCACAAGCTCATAGTTGTCCAGAGGTTGTTGTTGGACCCCAATTGCAATCTTTAATCTTGTTCTAGGGTAAATTTAACATGAACAGCTTGTTAACTATAACATGTGAACCCTACTAAATTTTAGCATTAGTAGCCTAATAGATTTAATATTAAAATTTGATAGCTATAACACGAGCAACCTAGTTATGTTTTTTGCACGCGACTAGAGATGCATGCTAGCGACTGTGTTTTCCTAGGCGGAAAAATCCCCGATCAAACCAGGATGCATGCTCGCGGCTAGATGTCTAGTTTTACTAGACAAAAAAGTCAAATAGGGTCAATGCGGAGGTTGGCCCTTTGGTTTTTCCTGGTGTGCACGAAGAAAGAAAAGAAGGGGCGTGCAGAAGGAGGGCAACAATTTTCTTTTCAGGTGCAATCCCTGACCACGTGATCCCCCATCTCATGGCTCCCGAGTCATTCATATCTCTCTGTATTCGCCAGTTACATTTACCAATTTTAAAATAGGACTATCAAATAATCTTTACAAATACTTTTTAAAATAAAAAAAGAATAGAAAATAAAAATAACAAAAATGTAAAAAAATGGAAGAGATAATGCAAACAAAAACCGGTCCCTGAATCCACCTGCAAAATATGCACAAGAGAAAAAGTTAAGAAGAAGAATCCACCAATGCAACGGTTATTCTCGCCCGTTGCAAGACGTAGTTCCCTCTTGTTTTTGCACCTGTTATTGGGTCATCCTAGTATTGTAGCTGTGTGCGAGTTTCTTTTTCCTGTATAGTTTTCATAATCTTTATTTCACTGTTTGCATCTGTTTTCTCTAGTTTTTTTTCATCCTCGGTTATCACAGGTTTATTTAACTTTTAATTTATTTCTTTTCTTTTCCTCTGTATTCATTCTTCATTTCATACGCATTGTATATTTACTGCATACATCAGAAATATTTTTTATACATATTTAACATTTTCAAAATATAACATTTATATTTTTTTTTGAAATATGTTTTGATGTCTGTGCATATGTGCTAAACATATTCAAGTTTTTTTATACACGTTGAATTCTTTAAAATAAATGATTGTCTGTTTTTCAAATACATATTTTTGAAAAACATTGACTACATGTTAAACATTTTTTAAATACATCTTGATTTTTTAATTGAAAAAAAACAATTAAACAGCATGAACATTTGTTTACATTGGATAAACTTTTTTTAAATGTAACAAACATATTTTCGTAATTTATAACATTTTAAATGTAATTTAAATGATTTTTGATCGATAGACAGATTTGTTTTTGAATTATACGAATAGTTTAAAATGTCATAACTTTTTTGAATGCTATCATATTTCAAAAACTTACGCTAATAATGTCTTTGCATGGTGTTACATTATCCAAGTTTGGTTAACAATTTGAATACCAATATTCTAAACAATTTGGAAAAAGGATAGCTTGGATAGTACCATGTTCAGTAAAATATATAAATTATTAAATCAGTACCTATGCATTCTTGCCATCTAATTCTGACATTTATCATATATTTGCGAGCAAGCTCGTATTTACAACTCCATAGTTTCTCCATAGCAAAAAGGCCTAATTGTTCCCTTGTAATCCCATGTATTTATTGATAAATGGTGCAATGTCTGTATTTGTTTCAGTTTGTTTGTATTTATTCGTGTTACAAATCAATCATTTTCTTAACAATTTTGTAATGATTGTTTCCTGGAATGACAAGCTGCAAGGTGGCAAAAGCTAGTCCCTATGGAATGTCAGATAAAATGGAAGGTAAGTATTGGGTTATTCTGCCTGTTGATATTTAATGAGCATGTACATTTCGGGCAACTTTGGTGTGCTCGTAGTGTTACTGACAGGTTACTTCCTGCCATTTATGTGCTTTGTCGCTCCAGTTAAAGTTAAACCCTCTCGACATTAGTAGCCTACCAGATTTAGTATAAAAAATTGATAACTATAACACGAGAAACCAGGTTATGTTTTTTGCACACGACTAGAGATGCATGATAGCGGTTGTGTTTTCCCAGGCGGAAAAATCCCTGATCAAACCAGGATGCATGCTCGTGGCTAGATGTCTAGTTTTACTAGACAAAAAATGTCGAATGGGGTCCATGCAGCGGTTCGCCGTTTGGTTCTTCCAGGTGTGCATGAAGAAAGCAAAGAAGGGGACGTGTACGAGGAGGGCAACAATTTTCTTTTCAGGTGCAATCCCTGACTACGTGATCCCTATCTCATGGCTCCCGAGCCATTCATATCTCTCCCTATTCGCCAGTTACATTTACCAATTTTAAAATAGGACTATCAAATAATATTTACAAATACTTTTTAAAATAAAAACAAAAATAAAAAGAATAGAAAATAAAAATAAAAAATGTAAGAGATAACGCAAACGAAAACCGGTTCCTGAATCCACCTGCAAAATATGCACAAGAAAAAAAATTAAGAAGAAGAATACACTAATGCAACCGTTATTCTCGCCCGTTGCAAGACGTAGTTCCCTCTCGTTTTTGGCACATGTTGTTGGGTCATCCCTGTATTGTAGCTGTGTGCGAGTTTCTTTTTCCTGTATAGTTTTCTTATTGTTTATTTCACTGGTTGCATCGGTTTTGTTTGGATTTTCATTGGTTTTCTCTAGCTTTCTTTTTCATCCTTGGTTATCACGGGTTTATTTAATTTTTAATTTTTAATTTTCTCTTCCTTTGTACTCATTTTTCTTTTCTTACGCATTGTATATTTACTGTATACATCAGAAATATTTTTTATACGCACTTAACATTTTATAAATATAACATTTATATTTCTTGAAATATGTTTTGATGTCTATACATATTTGCTAAACATTTTAAAGTTTTTTTATACACGTTGAATTCTTTCAAATACATGATTGACTGTTCTTCAAATACATATTTTTGAAAAAAAAATTGACTACATGTTAAACATTTTTTAAATACATCTTGATTTTTTAATTGGAAAAAAAACTATTAAACAGCGTGAACCTTTGGTTACATTGGATAAAAAAATTTAAATGTAACAAATATATTTTCGTAATTTGTAACATTTTTAATGTAATTTAAATTATTATTTTGATCGATCGACAGATTTTTTTCAATTATACGAATAGTTTAAAATATCACAACTTTTTTGAATGCTATCAAATTTCAAAAACTTACGCGAATATTGTCTTTGCATGGTGTTACATTATCCAAGTTTGGTTAACAATTTGAATACCAATATTCTAAACAATTTGTAAAAAGGATAGCTTGGATAGTAGCATGTTCAGTAAAATTGACAAATTTTTAAATCAGTACCTATGCATTCTTGCCATCTAATTTTGACACTTATCTATATCTGCGAGCAAGCTCTTATTTACAACTCCATAGTTTCTCCAAAGCAAAAAGGGCTTATTGTTCCCTTGTAATCCCATGTATTTATTGATAAGTGGTGCAATGTATGTATTTGTTTCAGTTTGTTTGTATTTATTTGTGTTACAAATCAATCATTTTCTTAACAATTTTGTAATGATTGTTTCCTAAAATGACAAGCTGCAAGGTGGCAAAAGCTAGTCCCTATGGAATGTCAGATAAAATGAAAGGAAAGTATAGGGTTAGTCTGCCTGGTGATATTTAATGAACATGTACATTTCGGGCAATTATAGGGTGTTTGTAGTGTTACTGACAGGTTACTTCCTGCTATTCATGTGGTTTGTCGCTCCGGTTAAACCCTCTCGGCATTTTTTTCCACCTCAGCATCCTCACTGAGCTCACCGTCGTTGTTGAAAGCCGATCATCAAGCTTTTCTCCTTTTGCTTTCTTCTTCGTTCTCTTCAAGAACGAAGGTTGGAAGACCAAGCCAAGGCCTGCTCTGAATCGAAGCTGCGGCTGTAAGCAGAAAGCCTCCCTGGCTAGGGATGGCAGTTTTACCCATGGGTATGGGTACCCGCGGGTATCCTACCTGAATACAATGGGCATGGGCAAGACATGAAGAGGTTTTGTCCCATGGGTAATGGTATCCATACCCGCAAAATATATGGGTAAGGCATGGGTATGAAATTGCGCCCATGGGTAACCCAATGGATACCCACAAAAATTTAATAAATGAAAATAAGTTCTATGACATGTGGTGTCGACATTCAACTCCCATGGCCCATCCCTAAATCTTGTACTCCCTAAACTGGCCATAGCTCATATGCTCACACGCGCTTTCTCTTCATTCCCCTACATCATATATGTCTCCTCGAAAAGATGAAATCTTGAATCTCGTCGTCAAAAACTCCTGTCCATCTCTCGATCCAGCGATCCCCAATTCCCACGGCCGTCTCCCACTACGTTGAGATTCCACCAATCGTTGCTCATACTCGCTTGATTCCTCCAAGAGGCCACCCACCGAAGGAGGATGCGTCGGTGCTATACTACTCTCTTATCATCACATGAATTTTAGAGTCATTTTTGTATTTTTTATAAATTTAAATACCATAGATTGTACCCATTAGGTATAGGATATCCGATGGGTATGGACATGGGTATCGATTTATACCCATGGGTATTGTAGTGGGTGGGTATAGAAGGTTTTTATAGATATGGGTCTGAGCAGAAGGAGGTTGTACCCGCCCATACCCTACCCATTGTCATCCCTATCCCTGGCAGTTTTCTTGGGCAGCTCCAGGCCAGCCCCGCTCATGTTGGCGACCGTATATAAAAATCCCGTCTCTCGTGTTTGGCTCTGCTTTTGGCCACCTCCGGGTGTTGCTTTCAGCTAGTCTAATACACACTTATGGAGCTAATTAATCTACATGTGTGTGCAGCTCACCACGTTCACGTGCCTCCATTAGACAGTCTCTCATTTGTTTTGCATCATGTGATCATATATACTTTACTACTTATATTTTTTTCCTCTCTTTGTTTCGTCGTATCCCCGGTGCACTTGCTGCTGTCGTCGTGTTGATGGCACGCAGCCCATGTTTCTTTCGGGTGCTAGAAGCGAGAGAGCATACAGTTGAAGCGTTGGTAGTCGGGTCGGTTTTCCGGCAGTTCGTTTTCCTTTTGTTTTTCTTGTGCACACACTTGTCTATCTCCTTGTGGTCCTGTTTTCTATGCCGTCATGTTCTGGGAGTTGGGTCATTTTCCATCCATGGTGGCACGCCGGCAATCTACCAAGACGATCGACAACAAGCAAGCCTTGACTCTGAAGCACACCTCCCCCTTCCTGGGGCAGGCTCCTCACTAGCTCAACATTCACTGTCTGAAAGTGAGCACAGCACAGCATAGCTCCTCCTATAGTGCAACAAACAAGCGTCTACCTGAACTCCGATCGATCTCTTCAACAAGTCTGTGTTTCACTTGTAACATTCCTATGCAAGTGTGTGTGTTTTCCGAAACAGAGCCACAAGATTTGTCCCATCCATCCATTAATTAAGTAGACGCCATTAATTAAGTAGAAGAGAGTTGTTCGATTAATTAACAAAAAATCAAGCTAAATCTGTCACAGACCATCGAGCGGCACACACACATGATAATCTCAACATAGAGGGTCTCATCAAGATACAGCCTGGCGTCATCGTCATCACTTCTCCCTAACAGGTGTTATCGCCCATCTCTAATCTTTGAGTCCGACTTCGCCATAGACGAACATCGACCCAACCCTCACCGTAGAGGCCATGCAGAAACAAGAAGACTCGTGTGCCAGGGGTGCCATTCTGCGCACATTTCTGTGTTTCCATATGATTTACCTTGCTTCCTTGGTCCAGGGGTGGCATTGAACACGATCCGGGACCGGCACATGAATTGCACGAGCGTGCAGATAAATGTTCAATAATGCACCGGTCCATACCTACGGTGCATGCATGGCCTGTAGCAATCTTAGGTACTGGTGACGTAACTAGATTTGCAGTGATCTTGGAACCTAGCTGCTGCCAGAGCATGACAAGCGTACGTGGAGCCGTGCAGGCATTGCAACGCAAGCAGCAGCACGTTGCTTTGTCACCAGCCATAGATAAAACTCAATCGCGGAGGATGGTGTTTCGGGGTGCCACCACGAAGCTCCCCGGAGCTGCTGTTTTACAACCTGCCTTCGAAATCAATTGTCCCTGAAATGAGTGTCTCTAGTACAGCGTTCCCCGGGCGGGCTTCTTCTGCGAGCTGCGGACGTCTGTGTGCCTGTGTCGGCGTCTCGTCCGAGTGGCACTCGTGTCAATTTCACGACAACTGTGATCTACCCACACCCACAAGCAAGTAAGTACTGACCACATGCCAGGCACTTGTGTCTGTGAAGCTACGAGAGCAATCGTCTTGCGACCATCCAATAGGAACGTATGGTAGGTACCAAATGTACCAGTGCATTTGGAAAGTCAAGCAAGTCTGAACTCTGAAGCCATCTCGCCTTCGTGCCTATCGCTGAGCATCCGTTGTCCGAAAGTGACCACAGCCCGCCTCTCCGGTGGACCAAGCCAAACCAAACGTGTGCGCCGGGGGTACTCTCTCTGTTCAAAAGAAAATTGCCTTCCCTCTAAGAAACTGTCATGCTATTTTGATAAAGGTTTCACCCCTCTATAACTAAAATTGCCATCGAAATCGTTCCCAAATGACAATCCCTCCCAGCAAACGTTTTGCCAGCTATTGAGGTTCAATGGAATGTTATCTGGGGAACGTCAGATTTTTGTTTACGTTCCCCAGCGAATGTTGTATCAGCCGTCAGATTGGATTCAGAACCTTCAAGCAGATGAACTGGCCACGTTAGATTTTCTTTCTCGTTCGCTGCAGAGTGAGCCCCCGCAAACGAGCAGAGTTGACGAAGCCGCAACATGTTCCCTTTCCCCTCTTTCCGCCTTCAAGAGAGAGAGAGAGAGAGAGAGAGAGAGAGAGAGAGAGAGAGAGAGAGAGAGAGAGAGAGAGAGAGAGAGAGAGAGAGAGAGAGAGAGAGACGCGACCAGCCGAGGTGCTCGTGGCGATTGTAGCCGCCTTCCTTCGTGCACCATCGAAGGTGGGCGCGCTCACGGCGCGTTCATGTTAGGAGGCGACGGTGTGGGGCGAGCGGAAGATTTCAAGCAGCCAGGCCCGCTCCTCTCTCATTGGCTGGCGGCGTGTAGGGACGTCAAGGTGGTGCGGGGAGCTGCATGAACTCGTTGCCATGGGGCGCACCCGCTCCTCTCCCCGGTATGCATTCCCTATTGAATTCATGCAACCAAAAGTTCGAACTAACTAAAAGAGGTGGTCAATATATTTCAACACTCCCCCTCACGTCTAGACTTATTTAGTCCTTAGATGTACGATCGATGTAGGCTGCAAAAAAATTAATACTGCATTGGCAGGGTCTTGAACTCATGACTTCTTGGCTTTGATATCATATTGAATTCACGCACTAGTCAACTCATCCGAAAGTCCGAACTAATTGGAAAAGTGGGCAATATATTTCAACATGCATGATGCAGGCGGTCCTCGGAAGAGCAAGCGCTGCTCCGATGCGGTGGCACCGCTGTGCATGGAGGACCTGGTGGCCAACAGGTGCGCCTCCACAGCTACCGCAACGCAGAGGTGAGGGAGCGGCCTCGATGGCGCCCGTCTTCGTCTTCGTCGATGTCTGTAGGGGCCGCTGCCGTCATCCCCATCGCCTGCCTCCGAGGAGCATGCAGGTGGCTGCCGCGGGAGGAGGCTCGGCTCAATGGCGGCACGGGAGAAGGCGGGGCTCGACGAGGGGGCGAGGAGGAGGTCTTTCTCGACGATGGGCATGGGGAGAAGGCCGGGGATCGGCGTCGCCATTGTTAGCACAACAGGATTTCTTCAGTGTGCTCTCTACTGAAGCTTTTTCTGTTCCATTTTTTTCATCAGTTGATTCGAGCAATCAACATGGAATTCTTTCATCAGTTGATTTTAGCACATCATGATTTATATCAGCTAAAACTAGTGAATTTTTTGATTTCAAACAATCAACATGGCAATTTTCATTTGATACATACGGCAACTTAATAACTGTTTTGCTTCAGGTCATGGAAAAAATAGAAAAAAATTCATAAATCTGGCAATGAACTTGTGATGTTCTTATACATACATAGAAATAATGTTTCGTAGTATCCATGGCTTTTTTCCATGTATATTGTCATGGGGACAGTAGTAAGTTAACATGGCATTTTTTGGTTCAAAATCTTTTTTCCCGTTGTTTGTTTTTGGTGCTGTCAAAATTAACTGAACCAGTTTTTTTTTTCTGAGCTGGGAATTGGATTGATGATGTGTGTGGGAATTGAATTGATGTTGGGTTGCACTTGAATAAAAATCAAGGGATACACACTTGAATTAGAACAGCTCATGTAGAAATTGCCATGGGAAATACAATGTCAAAATTGCCACATTCTGGAATTTACCATGGGTATTTATTAGTATGAAAAACACTGTTCAGTTTCACCCATGAAAATGGCTATGTCCTTAAAATTGTTCTCTAAAAGTGCAATTTCATTATAGGCTTCATGGCATTTTTAGTAATCAGACCATGATACTTTTACTATTGAGAACATGGTAGTTTATTTTGGGCACCATGGCATTTTTATTTGTTAGTAGATGGCAATTTTTCAAATTAGACCATGATAATTTTCACTTTATGTAACCATGGCAATCTTATGTTTTAGATGATGGATAGTTATTATGCATTCACACGGCAATTTTTTGCATGAAATGTTGTAAATGTTCTCATGACAATTATGTAAATAATCACCATAAGATCACAAAATGTTTTTTGACCCATGCTAGCAGTGCCATGTGCAAATTAATTATAGGCAGCATGGCAGTTTCACTATTTAGACCATGGCATTTTTACTATTTTAGATCATGGTAGTTTTTTCTTAGGTACCATGGCAATTTTTTAGTTAGAGGATGACATTTTTTTAAAATTAGACCATCACAATTTCATGTCATTTACCATGGCAAAATTATTTTCTTTAGATCATGGCAATTTCTTTAGTTACACCATGGATTTTTTATTCATTAGGCCATGGTATTTTTACTATTCATACCATGGCAATTTTATTTAGTTAGGCAATAATAGTTTTTTTGTAGCATGACGTATTTTTGTGCACCATTCAATTTTTTTAGAGAGCATGGCATTTTTATTTTTAAAGAGCATGCCTTTTTTTGTAGATCACTGCGTTTTTTTGTACAAGCATGGCATTTTTATTATAGAGAGCATGCCATTTTTTCTATAGAGCATGTCATTTTATTGTTGGTAGAGCATGCCTATTTTGTTAGTAAGAACAAGGCATTTTTTAGCATGTCATGGTAATTTTCTTTTTTTTATGCAATCTGAGGTACAAACATCAAGGCCTTTTTGTGTGCATAATGTATTTTAAATTTAGATATGAGTGTGCTGGTGAGCAAGGGGGGCACACTTGGGAGGACATCCTAGCAAACGTTTTTGTTCGCTGGTTCTCCCCCTCCCAAGGGAACGTATCGTTTGCCGGGGCCCCCACTCTAGGGAACGTTAGCCACATATATTCCAGCCCATAATGTTATGCATATGGTTTCCAGAGATTTCAGAATAGTTTTCTTTTTTGAAAAAAAGATTTCAAAATAGTTAGTTAAGTAGATCCGTTCTGTCTGTCAATTTCTCAGCTCAAGCTGATTTTCCTTGCTGTGTTTTTTGGGCCAGGGGGTGGTATTGAACGTGACCAATCCGGACTGTGACATGAATTGCCCGTGCGCAGATAAATGTTCAATAATGTATCGTCCATAAGATACGATGCATGGGCGTGTAGCGATCTTAGGTGGTACTGGTGATATAACTCGACGTGCAGCAATCTTGGAAGCTAGCTGCCATAGCATGGCCACATGACATGGCATGCAGGCATTTCATCTCCACACGTGCCTATGGCAGCGCAGCACGTTGCCTTGTCACCAGGCATAAATGAAATAAATGATCCCTACGAGATGTGTAATGTGAGTGCATGTTTTAATTGATTGACGTCGTAAATCAAAGTGCAAGATCGGCGAAAGTTTTTACACGATTTCGCCGCTCCAAACGGCTGGCCGGCCTTCTTCCGGCCCAGTGTGAATGTCTCTGTCTTTGTGTCGGCGTCTCCCCGATGGCAGCCACTTGTGTCGATCTCATGACAACTGTCACCCACAAACAAAGCAGACTTGTGTGAGCAGGAAGGATGAGAGGTGTTGTTTTACTGGAGTATGAAGCTATGAGAGCAACATTATGCGTCCATCCAATATACACGTATGGTACCAAATCTACCAGTTCACTTGGAACCCAAGCAAGTCTGAACTTCTGAAGCCATCGCTTTCCTGCCTATAGCTGAACATCCATCGCCCGAAAGTGACCACAGCCCAACTCTACGGTGGACCAAACCAAAACCATACCAAACCGAACGTGCACTGGGGGCACGTACTCTCCCTGTCCAATAATGTTAGGCATATTGTTTCGACATGCTTGTCGGTTTAAACACAAGTGTCACCCTAGGCCTCTGCGGTTTCGATTAATTTTGATCGTCTTTTCGGACAAATTTACAAGCTTATATGTTTTTTAGGAGAAATAACAATTGACTATGTGTATTCCAAAGGTTGGTTCAAGAGACGAACTGAACTATCTGAATCTGAACACTGAACACTGAACCGTCGTTCCCTACAGGCTCACAGCTTCCTCGGTTACTCCTGCATTCTACAAATTGTTGCTATCTGTAATAATAGTAAAAGTAGTAGCTCCTGCTTAAGATTCTTCACATAAATATGCATTGCAGTATTTTGGGCAGGCCGATCTGAGCATGCATGCATTGGATTGGATTGGTTCGGACAATGTGCTATCACTGTTTCTGAGCAGTGCTGTCTGGTATGCGTACGAACTGAGAGTTACTTCTGCATGTCGTCATGCATGTTGGATCCGTATATAAGTGGGTTTGGTCGAACGACCGTAGGGTTAAATAGATCGAAAGCACAGCTTTGCATAATTGCTCGAGTACCCTAGTGGTGGTAACTATTTCCCCAGTTATGAGACTGCACGCTATATTAGGCTAACAATTTGTCTATTTCTCTGACTTGTTACAGTTAGTGGCCTCTTTATATATACCACTTGGTTGAAACATGTTGGAGGTGATACCATTCTTAGAAGTAGCATCTACTCCCTCCATCCTGAATTACTTGTCTTATACTATTTGTCTAGATCCAGATGCATCTAGCTAAACAAGTTTTTATATTAGATACATCCGTATCTAAATAAACCTAAGACAAATAATTTAGAACGGAGCTAATACCAAGCTAATCATTTTCTGCACGGAACGGAGGGAGTATCAAGCCAATACAACTATGGAACCAACACCTAGCTGGAGAACAAATATTCCAGAGCTATGTGAATCTTCAATAGTTGGCCTTTTGTACTATAATCATAGATTAAAATTGCGGGAGAAACGATTTCACGGCTGCCTCCCCCAGCACCTATAGCGGCCGCCATAGCGGGCAATCGCGGCAAATAGCTGAAATTTTTCTGGTGGGAGAGATAATTTTTAGAGGGTGTTCCTGATTTTTTAGCCATTTAGAGAGATATGTGGAGGATTTCGCGGCAGCAGCCATAGCGTAGCGGCAAAGCTCCAGGGCAGCTATTGCGGATATTTCGCCGGCTATTTAAATGTATGACTACAATAGATAACGGCATTTAGCTCTTATTGCCTGGAAGGTAAGCCGGTAGTGCACAATCACATGGGCTTATGATCAGAGTTTGGCTCTCCCTTAAAGAAAGAAAACTTTGACAGAGAGAGGTGGTATGTCTGAATCCCAGCCCATTCTCCCCTCCTTCTTCACAAAATATTCATATATTCATATATTTTGGAGTAAATAGCATAAAATTATTACTTTACGGGTTAGGGTTCCAAAAAACTACCGGATTTATTTTTTTCGCTGATAACTACCAAGTTAGGGGTTGGCTGTTTCAAAAAACCCCAAATCCTCTTTGTTAAAAAATTAAACATGTTTATGACAGGTTGGGCCCGCCACTAAGTGCACCGTTTGGTTGACTGTTTGTTTGACTGTTAACTGACTTGTGGGGGTCACATGTCAGCACCTCATCCACAGATTTTTACGGATTAGCCCCTACAAATATTTTAAAAAAGCAACCGGGTCCCTGGAATCATTTAAAAAGCAACCGGGTCCTTGGACCATCGCCGCCGTGCCTGCAAAGGGCTCTGCCCGTGGTCGCTGTTGCGCCTCCATGGGGCTCCGCCCGTGGTCGCCGCTGCACACCACCATGGGTGGTCGCCGCTGCACACCACCATGGGTGGTCGCCACTGCGCACCGCCGCCATGGGGTTCCGCCCGCGGTCAACGCGCGCCATGGGGCTTCGCCCGTGGTCATCGCCGCGCGCCATGGGGCTCTGCCCGCGGTCGCCGCGCGCGCCATGGTGGGGCGCTTGTGTGCAGGCCGCTGCCTCCCCTCCCAAGCTGGCGACGACCACGTCGAGCTTGAGGAGCTCGCGGCAGGGGATAGCGGAGGCCACAGGCGAGGCACGACGCGGCCGCACGCGAGGCACGACGCGGCAGCAGTCGAGTCACGGCACGGCATGGCGGCGGGCGAGGCACGACATGGCGGCACGGTGGCAGGAGAGGCACTGCGCGCGCGGCTCGCCGGCCGATGCAGGCGGCTCGGGATCGAGCAGGCTGCAGCGGGCGCGTCTCCTTTGGAGACCCGATTGCTTTTTGCAAAAACATTTAGGGACTTGATTGAAAACTCACAGGTGGGCCCCCCTTGTAAGCTAACAGTCAAAATAAACGGTCAAACAAAAGTGTGGGCCCCCTTATAAGCTAACAGTCAAAGTAAACGGTCAAACAAAAGTGTGGGGCCCAATTGGTATTAAATTGATAATAGTATCTTTTTTCTAAAGAAAGATATTACCCTTCATTGAGAAATACCAGCATTTAGCTCTTAAATATCTGAAGATAAAGCTGGTAGGACGCGATCACATGGGCTTATCAAAATTGACCTCTCCACGGAAAGAAAGAAATTTTGATAGAGAGGTGGTCTGTCTTAATCCCAGCGCATTCTTCCCTCTTTTTCTATTGATTTGTTGTTGATTGCCTGCCTCTCTAGTCCAGGTAATATTAGTCTACTTTTGCGTGCACTTATGCCCCTCCTCTAACTTATCTACTGTACTTATTTTTGGTTATACTCACCATGTCTGTTAGCACTGACACTGAACGTCGTATGTTGGAGTTCAGTTCATGCATGTGGCTTTGATATACTCCCTCCGTTCCTAAATACTTATCTTTCTAGGCATTTCAATAAGTGACTATATACGGAGCAAAATGAATGAATCTACACTCTAAAATATGTCTACATACATTCGTATGTAGTAGTTATTTGAAATTTTTAGAAGAGTGAATTCCACTTTTTACCCCATATTTATACATTTGTGACACTAATTACCCCTTCGAGTGAAAATTCGTCTAGAATACCCCTTTTGAAATCTTTGGACCCTTGTTTTTTGATGCGTGTCCATCAGGTAAGGTGTGAGGTGACGCCCTGTATCCAAAAACATGTGGACGGCCACAAGGAGTGGAACAGATAGACAAGAGAAGCTTGGACAAGATCGCCAATGATGCCCTCCGATCCTTACAGTTTTTTTTACAAATCAATGACGCAACATGCCGATCCTATCGACCATAAACAGACAAAATGTAAAACTGGGGTAAAACCGTGTTAAAAGTCTCCAAAATCTGACATTTCGATAAAAGTTCCGCTAAATAGGGTAATATGTGTCACAAATGTACAACTACAAGGTAAAAAATGGAATTCACTCTTTCTAGAAAGACAAATATTTAGGAACGGAGGGAGTAGAAAACTGTACTACGTACTGTGATGTGTCGGTGACACTCGGGGCCCACGTGCTGAAATGGCCTGCAATATGACGTGGCAACTACGGATGAAATCTGAGTGCTCAAGGACAAGTATAGATTGTTGCACCTTGTTCCTGATGATGAACTTGGGACGCGTTTGGTAGGCTGCATACAGCTCAACCAGATCTGAGTGGGATAAAATTGGACCGTTTGGTTGCCTGTAGGCCGACCTGGCTCGCATCTACACGGACCTTAAAGCACCTCTCAGACTGGCTCGCTGGGAACGCTTGAATCGGGCGTTTTCAGCGAGCCAGGCTGAGTGGGGCGGAAAATGAAGACGCGACGTAGGGCGCGGTGCAGGGGGGATGCGGGCGGAGATGGCGGGAGGGAAAAAACGGCCGAGGCGGGGTGGCGCCAAATATACCCTCACCACCCCATTTCCTCGCTCACCTCTAGTTGTAGGACAAACCCTCATCTGTTGTTGGCACCGGCGACGGCGGCAGCGACTCAGATCTGCGGCTAGGACGGCGGCGGCGACTGAGATCTGCGGCTGCAACACTCCCCTGAAGCGGCAAGAGGCGGCAGGCGCACTCCCCGGCGGCGGCAGCAGCTTCTCCCTTTCTTCTTCGTCCCCATCTAGCCATCCTCGTCTCCGCCATGTCTCCCCCAACCCCGAAGCTGGTGAGCTACCCCCTCCACCTCCTCTATTATGTGTTAGGTCGTTCAATAGAAGCGTTTATGTTCGATAGCGCCATCGTTGACTACATCATGGATGTCGCTTAGGTTGTGGATGAACGGACAAAGCTTCTAGTTCGGGCAGCATCGCTGATAGCTGTGGTTCAGGATGGATCCTGTTGGTCCATAAGATAATGTCGGCCAGGTGTTCTTCCACCCTTTAGGAAAATCAGGTGCCATCTGAACGAGTTTGCTGGTAGGAACTATCCTAAGACTCCTCAGGAACTGTTCAATCTCGGACACTCCAGCCTTAGAGTCACTGTTGAGAGGGCCTTTTGACGGAGTAAATGACCACGGGTAGCCCTTTTTGCTCGGGCCGACTCCTAGCAGGTGGCCACCAAAGCAGCCGACTCATAGCAGGCAAACCACCCTCGCGCCCTCAAAGTTTGCACCCACATAACAACGACGAGACGGGGCGTGGCTACAGTACAGCCTGCCACCCCCGAATCCAGAAACGAATGTGGCCACAGTGTAGCATACCGGGTGGCCATCCCTAGCCCGGCGCAGCACTGTTGCCACGCTGCCCATGACATCATCCATGGTAGAGGAAGCCATGCTCCCACAACGGGTTGTCGGTACGGCCCGCAGGCAGTAGGCCCTACCTGTCAGTGAGATGCCAGAAGGCGGCAAGCCCTGACCAGTCGGCATAGGGGGAGGCCAACTCCCAGCAGTCGACTCTCCCCTTCCTTGGAGTTTATGTGCCATTAACCAGATAAGACGGGGTGTGGCTACAACGAGTGCCCGCCAGGCGGCGGTACTATAGCCACGCTCTCCCCGACCAAGCCCTCGTCATCAGAGACAGGGCTATGGTGATGAACAGCCGACAGGACCCACAAGCGGTGGGCCCTACCTGACGAGAGCCCGGCAACCGGCGGGACCCACTGGATGGCGGGCCCCACCAGTCAGCGGAGAAGCCGGCGACCAGAGACACTGACGGCCCGGGCCTACACCCAGCCAGATTACCATTGTACCCTATGTGTGTGTTCTCTAAGAAGCTGAACCCTTTGCATGGGTGCCATGGGGGGTAGCTGAACCCTTTGCATGGGTGCCATGGGGGGAACCCCCCATGGCACCCATGCAAAGGGTTCAACTTCTTAGAGAACACACACATATAGAGAGAGGAGTAGAGCTAGCCTAGCCCCTCTTCCTCCTCTAGCCAAACAACTCAAGGAGCAAGCTTGTAGCTTCTTGTTGATGTAGTGATCATGCGGAGACCCCGTAGAGCAGGACTAGAGATGTTATCTCCTAGGAGAGCCCCAAACCTGGGTAAGATGCGTCGGCGTACATGTTTACACCTTATCCTGTTTCCAGGCACCGGCAATGTCTTACTAGCTCCCACCATGATAAGACATCCCTTGGCATATGTCGCACCAAACCCCCGACATTTGGCGCCCACCGTGGGGCTAGGTGCACCATCGTCCGGAGATTTGTTCTAGAACCTTGTTCCTCCCTGGCGAGCGCAGCCAGCCCGGCATGCCCGATGGCGTTTGCACCGACGCGCTGCATGGCGCGGAAGTCGCCTGTGCGCCGAGCTGCCTCGCTGATCTAATCGGCGAGATTCGCCTCTCCGATGAGCCCGTGCCAGGCGCAGGCGCAGCCAGCTCTGAGAGCTGCCTCATCGACCTCCTGGCAAGATCTACATCGCCAACGAGCCCGCCTCCGACCTGGAGTCGATCGGCTCCACCGACCCGATGCTTGTCGACTCTAACACGATATCCCTCGACGCCTTCCCCACCAACGTGGTGGTCATCGACGACCCGCTTCCTCATGCGGACAGCGACGGCAGCACCGACACCGAGGTGCTCGTCATCAGCCACGATGGAGCCTCCGGTGGGGACGCCCAAGACCCGTTGCAGGCAGCAATGCGGGACCTATCTGTACCCATCGCGGGCAACGCCAACGCTGAGACGCTGGAAGCCTGCCGCATCGCACTCGTCGAGAGCGGCAAGAAGTTGGCCACTATGAAACGCCTCACCGAGGCCTATCAGCGCAAGGTCGATCGCACTGTCTGCGGCACGCCGACTGCTGGCGAGCCTAGCCACGTGGGCACCGTCCGATAGCGTGACACGGCCATCGCCAGCATGCTAGGGGCCGACCACCCGGTCTACGCCACGCCCATCGACAACATACGCGCTGCCCAGGCGGTAGCAGACGAGCTAGACCACCTGGAGGGTGATGAGCGACACTGCATGACAAAGCGCGTTCAACAGCTCATCGACGCGGCTGTCGTGCAGCAAGAAGCGGGCGCGCGCGCCGAGAATCCTCCCCCTCCACCCGCCGAGAGCAAGGCACGACCTCCCGGACGCCAACAGCTGGCGGCGCCCGCGACCGAAGGGACAAAGAGCCGGCTGCTAGCCGCAGTCGGACGCGCCTCACCATTGAGCGCGACCAACATGGCCGCCCACGAGCTGTGGAGCGGCGGGACGACTATCCGCCTCCTCCTCCTCCTCGCAGGGAGAGATATGTTGGAAATATGCCCTAGAAGAAATAATGAATTGATTATTATTATATTTCCTTGTTCATGATAATTGTCTATTGTTCATGCTATAATTGTGTTATCCGGAAATCATAATACATGTGTGAATATATAGACCACAGCACGTCCCTAGTGAGCCTCTAGTTGACTAGCTCGTTGATCAACAGATAGTCATGGTTTCCCGACTATGGACATTGGATGTCATTGATAACGGGATCACATCATTAGGAGAATGATGTGATGGACAAGACCCAATCCTAAGCATAGCACAAGATCGTGTAGCACGTTTTGCTAGAGCTTTTCCAAATGTCAAGTATCATTTTCTTAGACCATGAGATTGTGCAACTCCCGGATACCGTAGGAATGCTTTGGGTGTGCCAAACGTCACAACGTAATTGGGTGACTATAAAGGTGCACTACGGGTATCTCCGAAAGTGTCTGTTGGGTTGGCACGAATCGAGACTGGGATTTGTCAACTCCGTATGACGGAGAGGTATCTCTGGGCCCACTTGGTAATGCATCATCATAGTGAGCTCAATGTGACCAAGTGTCTAGTCACAGGATCATGCATTACGGTATGAGTAAAGTGACTTGCCGGTAACGAGATTAAACGAGGTATTGGGATACCGACGATCGAATCTTGGGCAAGTAATGTACCGATTGACAAAGGGAATTGTATACGGATTGATTGAATCCTCGACATCGTGGTTCATTGATGACCCACAAGTATAGGGGATCTATCGTAGTCCTTTCGATAAGTAAGAGTGTCGAACCCAACGAGGAGCAGAAGGAAATGATAAGCGGTTTTCAGCAAGGTATTCTCTGCAAGTACTGAAATAAGTGGTAACAGATAGTTTTGTGATAAGATAAAGTGTAGTGAGCAACAAGTAACAAAAGTAAGTAAGGTGCAGCAAGATGGCCCAATCCTTTTTGTAGCAAAGGACAAGCCTGGACAAACTCTTATAATAGGAAAAACGCTCCCGAGGACACATGGGAATATCGTCAAGCTAGTTTTCATCATGCTCATATGATTTGCGTTCGGTACTTTGATAATTTGATATGTGGGTGGACCGGTGCTTGGGTTTTGTTCTTACTTGAACAAGCATCCCACTTATGATTAACCTCTATTGCAAGCATCCGCAACTACAACAAAAGTATTAAGGTAAACCTAACCATAGCATGAAACATATGGATCCAAATCAGCCCCTTACGAAGCAACGCATAAACTATGGTTTAAGCTTCTGTCACTCTAGCAACCCATCATCTACTTATTACTTCTCAATGCCTTCCTCTAGGCCCAAATAATGGTGAAGTGTTATGTAGTCGACGTTCACATAACACAACTAGAGGTTAGACAACATACATCTTATCAAAATATCGAACGAATACCAAATTCACATGACTACTAATAGCAAGACTTCTCCCGTGTCCTCAGGAACAGACGTAACTACTCACAAAGCATATTCATGTTCATAATCAGAGGGGTAATAATGTGTATATAGGATCTGAACATATGATCTTCCACCAAATAAACCAACTAGCATCAACTACAAGGAGTAATCAACACTACTAGCAACCTACTAGCACCAATCTCGGACTTGGAGACAAGAATTGGATACAAGAGATGAACTAGGGTTTGGAGATGAGATGGTGCTGATGAAGATGTTGATGGAGATTGCCCTCTCCCGATGAGAGGAGCGTTGGTGATGACGATGGTGATGATTTCCCCCTCCCGGAGGGAAGTGTCCCCGGCAGAACAGCTCTGCCGGAGCCCTAGATTGGTTCCGCCAAGGTTCCGCCTCGTGGCGGCGGAGTCTCGTCCCGAAAGGTTGCCTTCTATTTTTTTTCTCATCGAAAGACTTCATATAGGAGAAGACGGGCATCGGAGAGCCACCAGGGGGCCCACGAGGTAGGGGGCGCGCCCAGGGGGCGCGCCCCCCACCCTCGTGAGCAGGGTGTGGCCCCCCTGGCCTTCATCTTTGGCGATGATTTTTCTTTATTTATTTTAAGGTATTTCGTGGAGTTTCAGGACTTTTGGAGTTGCGCAGAATAGTCCTCCAATATTTTCTCCTTTTCCAGCCCAGAATTCCAGCTGCCGGCATTCTCCCTCTTCATGTAAACCTTGTAAAATAAGAGAGAATAGCCATAAGTATTGTGACATAACGTGAAATAACAGCCCATAATGCAATAAATATTGACATAAAAGCATGATGCAAAATGGACGTATCAACTCCCCCAAGCTTAGACCTCGCTTGTCCTCAAGCGAAAAACCGATAACAATAAATATGTCCTCATGTTTAGAGGTAGAGGCGTCGATAAAAATAAAATACAGACATGAAGGCATCATGATTATTTCATAACAGCAACATAAATAGATTTTGTCATATGATTACTCATGTTCAAGTGATGATCTTTTCACAAAGCCAAAGTATGAGTCAGAAACCTTATTGGGCACCAACAAATTATACCCTCAGTCATTGAAGCAATTGCAATTTATCATAACATTGGAAAGAGTCTATGTCAGAGCTTAAAAGCAGGTCCACATACTCAACTATCACTTAGTCCTTCATAATTGCTAGCACTCACGCGATACTTGTGGTTACGGAGTATTAATCGGATACAGAGAAAGATAGGGGCTTATAGTTTTGCCCCACAACCTTTTACCTCAAGGGTAATGTCAACAATAATAATTCATGCTCCCCCACATCCAATTAGATATATATATATATATATATATATATATATATATATATATATATATATATATATATATATATATATATATATATATCATGTTCTTTCCAATATGCTGAGCTTGCCAAAGGATAAAATGAAAAAGGAAAGGTGAAGATCACCGTGACTCTTGCATAAGGTAGAGGGTAATAATAAAAGATAGGCCCTTCATAGAGGGAAGCAGAGGTTGTCATGCGCGTTTAGGGTTGATGCAAAAAAATCTTAATGCAAAAGAACGTCACTTTATATTGCCCCTTGTATGTGAACCTTTATTATGCAGTCCATCGCTTTTATTGCGTCCACAACAAGTTCGTACAAAGCTTATTTCTCTGCACTAATAAGTCATGCATATTTAGAGAGCAATTTTTATTGCTTGCACCGATGACAACTTACTTGAAGGATCTTACTCGATCCATAGGTAGATATGGTGGACTCTCATGGCAAAACTGGTTTTAAGGGTATTTGGAAGCACAAGTAGTATTTCTACTTGGTGCTAAGAATTTGGCTAGCATGAGGGGGAAAGGCAAGCTCAACACGGTAGAGGATCCATGACAACATACTTTATCTCAGATGTAAGAAAACATAATTCATTATGTTGTCTTCCTTGTCCAACCTCAACTCTTTAGCATGTCATATTTTAATGAGTGCTCCCAATCATAAAAGATGTCAATGATAATATATCTATATGTGAAACCTCTCTTTCCTTATTACTTCCTATCAATTGCAACGATGACCAAAGCTATATTTGTCAATTCCAAACAACTTTTAATCATCATACTCTTTCTATGTGAAGTCATTACTTTCACTAAGATCAATATGAACTCTTTGATTCTTTTTATTCTTTTTCTTCTAATCACCCAAGATCATGGAAAAATACCCAAGCCCTTGACTCAACACTAATCTTTATTATATAGCTCACGGACTCGATTACAGAGAAGGATCATAAAGCAAAACTCAAAACTAGATCATGCCATGACTTTATTCTACTAAATCAAGATACTACTAAATATAATCGAACTGAGAAAAACGGTAAAGATAGGAGTTGTGATGGTGATACGATACCAGGGCACCTCCCCCAAGCTCGGCAGTTGCCAAGGGGAGTGCCCATACCCATGTGATTATATCTCCGAGGGTGGTGAAGTAGGAGTCGTTGATGATGCGAGCTTGTCGTCCACCTTCCATGGCATAGGCTCACCATCATAGAAGGATGATCGAGTCTCCGGGATCCTCAAATCTGCAGCCAAACTCATCCTTTTGAATCTATATTCATACTCACAGTTTTGGTTTTGCAGATCATAGATTTGGGCTTGGAGGTGCTCGATCTTCTCATGTAGCTTGAAGATGGCTTCCTCGGTCTTCTTGGCATCCGGCTCGTAGTTGTTGGTGAACTCCGCGAGCATCTTGTGGGTAGCGTTGATTCCATGCTCCACCATCCCCTGGCACTTGAAAACTTGTTGCTCCATTGCTTCGAGCCTCGACTCCACGCTTCTGATTCCCTTTGGTCCCTCAACATCGCGGATGTGCAGCAACCCATCACGCATCTCCATGGTTTGAGGGTGTCGTAGCACCTCCGTGAGGTAAGGGTTGATCACCTTCTCGAAGAACTTATCCTTGGAAGCACTTGGGGTCGTCATGATGATCTAGACCTGTCAGAAAAACAGCTCCAAACAAGAACAGGGGATATTTGTGTGATACGAGAGTCAAAACCTTCGGGAGTATATATAATGAATTTTTACCGAACAAAATACGTATTGTGCAAGGAAACGGAGTCCGGAGGGCACACGAGGTGCTCACGAGGTAGGGGGGCATGCCCAGGGGGTAGGGCACACCCCCCACCCTCGTGGAGGCCTCGTGTCCTCCCCGGATTGCCACTTATTTTTCTATTTTTCTAAATATTCCAAAACGGAGAAATATTGCCTTAAAAATGTTTTGGAGTCGGTTTACTTACCGTAACACATACCTATTCCTTTTCGGAGTCTGAAACAGGCTGGAAAGTGTCCTTTATGTATTCCTCCGGGGTTACGGTTTCAATAATATTAATTTCAACATTTATGGGATTACCTGAAATATAGTGTTTAATCCTTTGACCATTTACCACCTTCGGATTTGTGCCTGCGAAGTTGTTGATTTTTATGGCACCGGAACAATAGACCTCCTCGATAACGTAGGGACCTTCCCTTTTGGAGAGAAGTTTTCCTGCAAAAAATCTTAAACGAGAGTTGTATAGCAATACATAATCACCTACATTAAACTCACGCTTTTGTATCCTTTTGTCATGCCATCTTTTGACTTTTTCTTTAAACAACTTGGCATTTTCATAAGCTTGGGTTCTCCATTCATCAAGTGAGCTAATATCAAATAACCTCTTCTCACCGGCAAGTTTGAAATCATAGTTGATCTCTTTAATAGCCCAGTATGCCTTATGTTCTAGTTCGAGAGGTAAGTGACAAGCTTTTCCATAAACCATTTTATACGGAGACATACCCATAGGATTCTTGTATGCAGTTCTATAGGCCCATAATGCGTCATCCAGTTTCTTGGACCAATTCTTCCTAGACCTATTCACAGTCTTTTGCAAAATTAATTTGAGCTCTCTGTTGCTCAACTCTACTTGACCACTAGACTGCGGGTGACATGGAGACGCAATTCTATGATTAACGTCGTATTTAGCAAGCATCTTACGGAAAGCACCATGAATAAAGTGTGAACCACCATCAGTCATAAGATATCTAGGGACTCCAAACCTTGAAAAAATAACGTCCTTAAGCATTTTAATAGAGGTGTTATGATTGGCACTACTAGTTGGAATAGCTTCTACCCACTTAGTAACGTAATCAACAGCAACTAAAATATGAGTATATCCATCAGAGGCAGGAAAAGGTCCCATATAATCAAAGTCCCAAACATCAAATGGTTCGATAACAAGTGAATAATTCATAGGCATTTCTTGAGGTCTACTAATATTACCAATACTTTGACATTCATCGCAAGACCAAACAAACTTACGGGCATCCTTGAAGAGAGTAGGCCAATAAAAACCGGATTGCAATACCTTATGTGTAGTTCTATCTCCAGCTTGGTGTCCTCCATAAGCTTCGGAGTGACACTTGCGTAGGATCTGTTCATGTTCATGCTCAGGCACACAACGCCTAATAACACCATCTACTCCTTCTTTATAAAGATGTGGGTCATCCCAAAATTAATGTCGCGAGTCATAGAAAAACTTTCTCTTTTGTTGGTATGTGAAGCTAGGTGGTATAAATTTAGCAACAATATAATTAGCATAATCAGCATACCATGGAGTGCTACGAGAAGTGCTTATGACATTTAATTGTTCATCAGGAAAGCTATCATCAAAAGGTAGTGGGTCATCAAGAACATTCTCTAACCTAGACAAGTTGTCTGCAACGGGGTTCTCAGCTCCCTTTCTATCAACAATATGTAAATCAAATTCTTGCAGCAGGGGAACCCATCTAATGAGTCTAGGTTTTGCATCTTTCTTTTCCATAAGATATTTAATAGCAGCATGATCAATGTGAATAGTAACTTTGGAATCAACAATATAAGGTCTAAACTTATCACAAGCAAACACGACTGCTAAAAGTTCCTTTTCGGTAGTAGCATAATTTCTTTGAGCACTATCTAGAGTCTTACTGGCATAATGTATAACATTTAATTTCTTATCAACTCTTTGCCCTAGAACAGCACCTACAGCATAATCACTAACATCACACATCATTTCAAAAGGTAAATTCAAATCAGGTGGCTGGACAACAGGTGTAGAGACTAATGCTTTCTTAAGTATTTCAAATGCTTCTACGCAATCATCATTGAAGACAAATGGTACATCTTTTTGTAATAAATTAGTCAGAGGCCGAGAGATTTTTGAGAAGTCCTTAATGAACCTCCTATAAAATCCGGTGTGACCAAGGAAACTTCTTATACCTTTGATGTCCTTGGGACATGGCATCTTTTCAATATCATCAACCTTGGCTTTATCAACTTCAATACCTCTTTCAGAAACTTTGTGCCCCAAGACAATACCTTCATTAACCATAAAGTGGCACTTTTCCCAATTCAAGACAAGATTAGTTCTTCACATCTCTGCACAACTCGAGCAAGATTGCTTAAGCAATCATCAAAAGAGGAACCATAGACGGAAAAGTCATCCATGAAAACCTCACAAATTTTCTCGCAAAAGTCAGAGAATATAGCCATCATGCATCTTTGAAAGGTAGCAGGTGCATTACATAAACCAAAAGGCATACGTCTATAAGCAAAAGTACCAAAAGGGCATGTAAAAGTAGTCTTTGATTGATCTTTAGCCGACACAGGTATTTGAGAAAAACCGGAATAACCATCTAGAAAGCAATAGTGTGTATGTTTGCATAATCTTTCTAGCATTTGATCAATAAAAGGTAAGAGGTAATGATCTTTCTTAGTAGCCTTATTCAATTTGTGGAAATCAATTACCATCCTATAACCTGTGATAATTCTTTGCGGAATCAATTCATCTTTGTCATTAGGGATAACAGTAATACCTCCCTTCTTAGGGACACAATGGACAGGACTTACCCACTGACTATCAGCAACGGGATAAATTATACCTGCCTCCAGAAGCTTGAGTATTTCCTTTCTTACCACTTCTTTCATTTTAGGATTCAAACGTCATTGAGGATCACAAACTGGTTTGGCATCAGCTTCCAAATTTATTTTATGCTGACATGGAGTGGGACTGATGCCCTTAAGATCGTCCAGAGTATATCCAATAGCAGCACGATGCTTCTTCAGAGTTTTCAATAATCTTTCTTCCTCATGCTCTGAAAGGTTAGAACTAATAATAACAGGATATATTTTCTTTTCATCAAGATAAGCATATTTAAGATTATCAGGCAACGGTTTAAGCTCAAACATGGGATCACCCTTGGGTGGAGGAGGATCCCCTAGAATTTCAACAGGCAAATTGTGTTGCAAAATAGGTTCCTGTTTAAAGAATACTTCATCTATCTCCCTTCTTTCATTCATGAACATATCATTTTCATGGTCTAGCAAATATTGTTCTAAAGGATCACTAGGAGGTACGGCAACAGAAGCAAGACCCATAATTTCGTCCTTACTAGGCAATTCTTCCTCACGATGTTGTTTACTAAATTTAGAGAAATTAAACTCATGAACCATATCATCCAAGCCAACAGTAACGACATTCTTTTTGCAGTCTATCGTAGCATTAACAGTATTCAAGAAGGGTCTACCAAATATAATGGGACAAAAGCTATCTTGTGGAGAACCAAGAACAAGAAAATCAGTGGGATATTTGGTTTTCCCACACAAGACTTCAACAACTCTAACAATTCCCATTGCAGATATAGTATCTCTATTGGAAAGTTTAATTGTAACATCAATATCTTCTAACTCAGCAGGTGCAATATCATGCATAATTTCTTTGTATATGTCAATGGGTATTACACTAGCACTAGCACCCATAGCACATAAGCCATGATAACACTGATCTCTTATTTTAACAGAAATAACGGGCACGCCTACCACAGGTCTATGTTTATCTCTATCACAGGGTTTAGCAATTCTAGCAGTTTCACCAGAGAATTGAATAACATGCCCATCAATATTATCAGACAAGAGATCTTTAACAATAGCAATATTGGGTTCTACTTTGACTTGCTCAGGAGGGGTATAAGTTCTAATATTGCTTTTACGAACAACAGTTGAAGCTTTAGCATGATCCTTCATTCTAACAGGGAAAGGTGGTTTCTCAACATAAGAAGTGGGAACAATAGGATCATTATACGTGACAGTCTTTTCTTCAACTCTAATAGGTGCAGCTACTTTTACTTCTATGGGAGGATGATATTTAAACCACTTCTCCTTGGGGAGATCAACATAAGTAGCAAAAGATTCACAGAAAGAAGCTAGTATCTCAGAGTCGAGTCCATATTTAGTGCTAAACTTACGGAAAATATTGGTATCCATAAAAGATTTAACACAATCAAACTTAGGTGTCATACCTGACTCCTTACCTTCGTCGAGGTCCCAATCTTCAGAGATGTGTTTAATTCTATCCAATAAATTCCATCTGAATTCAATAGGCTTCATCATAAAAGAGCCAGCACAACAATTATCGAGCATGGTGCGATTGTTACCAGAAAGCCAAGCATAAAAACTTTGCATAATTACTTCTTTTGTGAACTCATGGTTGGGGCATGAATATAACATTGGTTTAAGCCTCCCGCAAGCTTGAGCGATCCTTTCTCCTTCGCAAGGCCAAAAATTATATATATAATTGTGATCACGATGAACAAGATTCAAAGGGTAATACTTTTGATGAAATTCCAATTTCAATCTTTTATAGTTCCATGATCTCATATCATCACATAGCCTATACCATGTCAATGCGTCTCCCTCCAAAGATAAAGGGAAAGCCTTCTTCTTAACAACATCATCGGGTATACCTGCAAGCTTAAATAGTCCACAAATATCATCCACATAGCATAGATGTTCGTCAGGATGCTTTGTTCCATCTCCTGCAAAAGTGTTAGCAAGCAGTTTTTCCATCATACCCGAAGGAATCTGAAAAGGAGTTTCATTTTCAGTAGGTTCAATAGGTTCAGTAGGTTGAGGAGCAACT
This sequence comes from Triticum aestivum, assembly GCF_018294505.1. Lineage (NCBI taxonomy): Eukaryota > Viridiplantae > Streptophyta > Magnoliopsida > Poales > Poaceae > Triticum > Triticum aestivum. The sequence continues at coordinate 71,065,991 of NC_057795.1, forward strand.
CTTGGCTCAACTGGATGGGGTGAAGATACCACGAACAAGCCACTCGGACAATTACTTTCCATAGTAACAAGTGACAGAAAATTTCAACACACTAAATAAATTTTTTCTTACCAAATTCCACCTACCAAAGGCGCTTCACTCCCCGGCAACGGCGCCAGAAAAGAGTCTTGATGACCCACAAGTATAGGGGATCTATCGTAGTCCTTTCGATAAGTAAGAGTGTCAAACCCAATGAGGAGCAGAAGGAAATGATAAGCGGTTTTCAGCAAGGTATTCTCTGCAAGTACTGAAATAAGTGGTAACAGATAGTTTTGTGATAAGATAAAGTGTAGCGAGCAACAAGTAACAAAAGTAAGTAAGGTGCAGCAAGATGGCCCAATCCTTTTTGTAGCAAAGGACAAGCCTGGACAAACTCTTACAATAGGGAAAATGCTCCCGAGGACACATGGGAATATCGTCAAGCTAGTTTTCATCATGCTCATATGATTCGCGTTCGGTACTTTGATAATTTGGTATGTGGGTGGACCAGTGCTTGGGTGCTGTTCTTACTTGAACAAGCATCCCACTTATGATTAACCTCTATTGCAAGCATCCGCAACTACAACAAAAGTATTAAGGTAAACCTAACCATAGCATGAAACATATGGATCCAAATCAGCCCCTTATGAAGCAAGGCATAAACTAGGGTTTAAGCTTCTATCACTCTAGCAACCCATCATCTACTTATTACTTCCCAATGCCTTCCTCTAGGCCCAAATAATGGTGAAGTGTTATGTAGTCGATGTTCACATAACACCACTAGAGGTTAGACAACATACATCTTATCAAAATATTGAACGAATACCAAATTCACATGACTACTAATAGCAAGACTTCTCCCATGTCCTCAGGAACAAACGTAACTACTCACAAAGCATATTCATGTTCATAATCAGAGGGGTAATAATGTGCATATAGGATATGAACATATGATCTTCCACCAAATAAACCAACTAGCATCAACTACAAGGAGTAATCAACACTACTAGCAACCTACTAGCACCAATCCCGGACTTGGAGACAAGAATTGGATACAAGAGATGAACTAGGGTTTGGAGATGAGATGGTGCTGATGAAGATGTTGATGGAGATTGCCCTCTCTCGATGAGAGGAGCCTTGGTGATGACGATGGTGATGATTTCCCCCTCCCAGAGGGAAGTGTCCCCGGCAGAACAGCTCTGCCGGAGCCCTAGATTGGTTCCGCCAAGGTTCCGCCTCGTGGCGGCGGAGTCTCGTCCCAAAAGGTTGCCTTCTATTTTTTCTCATTGAAAGACTTCATATAGGAGAAGACGGGCATCGGAGAGCCACCAGGGGGCCCACGAGGTAGGGGGCGCGCCCAGGGGGGGCGCCCGCCACCATCGTGAGCAGGGTGTGGGCCCCCTGGCCTTCATCTTTGGCGATGATTTTTCTTTATTTATTTTAAGGTATTCCGTGGAGTTTCAGGACTTTTGGAGTTGCGCAGAATAGTCCTCCAATATTTTCTCCTTTTCCAGCCCAGAATTCCAGTTGCCGACATTCTCCCTCTTCATGTAAACCTTGTAAAATAAGAGAGAATATCCATAAGTATTGTGACATGACGTGAAATAACAGCCCATAATGCAATAAATATTGACATAAAAGCATGATGCAAAATGGAGGTATCATTCATTCGATGAGATCGTCGAGGAGCATGTGGGAGCCAACATGGGTATCCAGATCCCGCTGCTGGTTATTGACCGGAGAGTCGTCTCGGTCATGTCTGCATGTCTCCCGAACCCGTAGGGTCTACACACTTAACGTTCGAAGATGCTAGGGTTGTTGAGATATTAGTATGAGGTAACCCAAAAGTTGTTTGGAGTCTCGGATGAGATCCCGGACGTCACGAGGAGTTTCGGAATGGTCTGGAGGTGAAGATTTATATATAGGAAGTCAAGTTTCGGCCATCGGGAAAGTTTCGGGGGTCACCGGTATTGTACCGGGACCACAGGAAGGGTCTCGGGGGTCCACCGGGTGGGTCCACCTATCCCGGAGGGCCCCATGGGCTGAAGTGGGAGGGGAACCAGCCCCTGGTGGGCTGGTGCGCCCCCTTGGGCCTCCCCCTGCGCCTAGGGTTGGAAACCCTAGGGGTGGAGGCGCCCCACTTGACTTGGGGGGCAAGCCACCCCCTTGGCCGCCCCCCCTGTTGGGGAACGTAGCCGAAATTCAAAAAATTTCCTACGTAACACCAAGATCTATCTATGGAGAGACCAGCAACGAGTAGAAAGGGGAGTGCATCTACATACCCTTGTAGATCGCTAAGCGGAAGCGTTCAAGTGAACGGGGTTGATGGAGTCGTACTCGTCGTGATTCAGATCACCGATGATCAAGTGCCGAACGGACGACACCTCCGCGTTCAACACACGTACAGCCCGGTGACGTCTCCCACGCCTTGATCCAGCAAGGAGAGAGGGAGAGGTTGAGGAAGACTCCATCCAACAGCAGCACAACGGCGTGGTGGTGGTGGAGGAGCGTGGCAATCCCGCAGGGCTTCGCCAAGCACCATGGGAGAAGAGGAGGAGAACTTGGGAGAGAGGGAGGGGCTGCACCAAAGGCATTAGGTATGTTTGGGAGGCCCTCCTACCCCACTATATATAGGGATCCCAAGGGGGGGTGCGCCAGCCCCTAGGAGATCCAATCTCCAAGGGGGCGGCGGCCAGGGGAGGAGTCCTCCCCCCCCCCCCCAAGGCACCTAGGAGGTGCCTTCCCCTGCTGGGACTCTTCCTTTAGGGTTCCCCCAGGCGCATGGGCCTCTTGGGGCTGGTGCCCTTGGCCCATGTAGGCCAAGGTGCACCCCCTACAGCCCATGTGGCCCCCCGGGGCAGGTGGCCCCACCCGGTGGGCCCCCGGGACCCTTCCGGTGGTCCCGGTACAATACCGATGACCCCGAAACTTGTCCCGATGGCCGAAACAGGACTTCCTATATATAAATCTTTACCTCCGGACCATTCCGGAACTCCTCGTGACGTCCGGGATCTCATCCGGGACTCCGAACAACATTCGGTAACCACATACAAGCTTCCTTTATAACCCTAGCGTCATCGAACCTTAAGTGTGTAGACCCTACGGGTTCGGGAGACATGCAGACATGACCGAGACGTTCTCCGGTCAATAACCAACAGCGGGATCTGGATACCCATGTTAGCTCCCACATGTTCCACGATGATCTCATCGGATGAACCACGATGTCAAGGACTCAATCGATCCCGTATACAATTCCCTTTGTCTAGCGGTATTTTACTTGCCCGAGATTCGATCGTCGGTATACCAATACCTTGTTCAATCTCGTTACCGGCAAGTCACTTTACTCGTTCCGTAACACATCATCCCGTGATCAACTCCTTGGTCACATTGCGCATATGATGATGTCCTACCGAGTGGGCCCAGAGATACCTCTCCGTTTACACGGAGTGACAAATCCCAGTCTCGATCCGCATAAAACAATAGATACTTTCGGAGATACCCGTAGTGCACCTTTATAGTCACCCAGTTACGTTGTGACGTTTGATACACCCAAAGCACTCCTGCGGTATCCAGGAGTTACACGATCTCATGGTCAAAGGAAGAGATACTTGACATTGGCAAAGCTCTAGCAAATGAACTACACGATCTTTTGTGCTAGTCTTAGGATTGGGTCTTGTCCATCACATCATTCTCCTAATGATGTGATCCCGTTATCAATGACATCCAATCTCCATAGCCAGGAAACCATGACTATCTGTTGATCACAACGAGCTAGTCAACTAGAGGCTCACTAGGGACATATTGTGGTCTATGTATTCACACGTGTATTACGATTTCCGGATAATACAGTTATAGCATGAATAAAAGACAATTATCATGAACAAGGAAATATAATAATAATACTTTTATTATTGCCTCTAGGGCATATTTCCAACAGTCTCCCACTTGCACTAGAGTCAATAATCTAGTTCACATCGCCATGTGATTAACACTCACAGGTCACATCGCCATGTGGCTAATACCCAAGAGTTTACTAGAATCAGTAGTCTAGTTCACATCACTATGTGATTAATACTCAATGAGTTTTAGGTTTGATCATGTTGCTTGTGAGAGAGGTTTTAGTCAACGGGTCTGAACCTTTCAGATCCGTGTGTGCTTTACAAATCTCTATGTCATCTCCTAGATGCAGCTACCACGCTCTATTTGGAGCTATTAAAAATAACTGTTCTACTTGGAGCTATTCTAAATTGTTGCTCCAATATATGTATCCGGTATCTCTACTTAGAGCTATCTGGATAGGTGTTAAGCTTGCATCGACGTAACCTTTATGACGAACTCTTTTACCACCTCCATAATCGAGAAAATTCCTTAGTCCACTAGTTACTAAGGGTAACTTTGACCGCTGTCTGTGAGCCATTCTTGGATCACTCTTGTACCCCTTGACTGACTCATGGCAAGGCACACTTCAGGTGCGGTACACAGCACATCATACTGAAGAGCCTACGTTTTAAGCATAGGGGACGACCTTCGTCCTTTCTCTCTATTCTGCCGTGGTCGAGCTTTAAGTCTTAACTTCGTACCTTACAACTCAGGCAAGAACTTCTTCTTTGACTGATCCATCTTGAACACCTTCAAGATCATGTCAAGGTATGTGCTCATTTGGAAGTACCATTAAGCGTTTTGATCTATCCTTATAGATCTTGATGCTCAATGCTCAAGCAGCTTAATCCAGGCTTTCCATTGAAAAACACTTTCAAAATAACCCTATATGCTTTCCAGAAATTCTACGTCATTTCTGATCAACAATATGTCAACAACATATACTCATCAGAAATTCTATAGTGCTCCCACTCACTTCTTTGGAAATACAAGTTTCTCATAAACTTTGTACAAACAGAAAATCTTTGATCATCATCAAAGCATACATTCCAACTCTGAGATGCTCACTCCAGTCCTTAGAAGGATCGCTGGAGCTAGCATACCTTTTAGCATCCTTAGGATCGACAAAAACTTTCTGATTGTATTACATACAACCTTTCCTCACGAAAACTGGTAAGGAAACTCGTTTTGATATCCATCTGCCAGATTTCATAAATACAGCTAATGCTAACATGAATCCGACGGACTTAAGCATCGCTACGAATGAGAAAATCTCATCGTAGTCAACTCCTTGAACTTGTGAAAAACTTTTTGCCACAAGTCGAGCTTCATGGATGGTGACATTACCATCCACGTCCGTCTTCTTCTTAAAGATCCATTTATCTTAATGGCTTGCCGATCATCGGGCAAGTCCACCAAAGTCCATGGATCCGTTCTCGGATTTTATGGCCTCGAGCCATTTATCGGAATCCGGGCCCACCATCGCTTCTCCATAGCTCGTAGGTTCATTGTTGTCTAGCAACATGACCTTCAAGACAGGATCACCTTACCACTCCGAAGTAGTACGTGTCCTTGTCGTCCTACGAGGTTTGGTAGTGACTTGATCCGAAGTTTCATGATCAATATCATAAGCTTCCACTTCAATTGGTGTAGGTGCCACAGGAACAACTTCCTGTGCCCTGCCACACACTAGTTGAAGAGACGGTTCAATAACCTCATCAAGTCTCCACCATCCTCCCACTCAACTCTTTCGAGAGAAACCTTTCCTCGAGAAAGGACCCGATTCAAGAAACAATCCATATTGCTTTCGGATCTGAATTAGGAGGTATACCCAACTGTTTTGGGTTTCCTATGAAGATGCATTTTATCCGCTTTGGGTTCGAGCTTAATCCTGAAACTTTTTCACATAAGCGTCGCAGCCCCAAACCTTTAAGAAACGACAACTTAGGTTTCTCTAAACCATAATTCATACGGTGTCATCTCATCGGAATTACGTGGTGCCCTATTTAAAGTGAATGTGGTTGTCTCTAATGCCTAACCCATGAACGATAGTGGTAATTCGATAAGAGACATCATGGTACGCACCATATCCAATAGGGTGCAACTATGATGTTCGGACACACCATCACATTATGGTGTTCCAGGCGGTATTAATTGCGAAACAATTTCCACAATGTCTTAATTGTGTGCCAAAACTCGTAACTCAGATATTCATCTCTATGATCATATCATAGACATTTTATCCTCTTGTCACAATGATCTGCTACTTCACTCTGAAATTACTTGAACCATTCAATAATTCAGACTTGTGTTTCATCAAGTAAATATTCTCAACATCTACTCGAATCATCTGTGAAGTAAGAACATAACGATATTCACTGCATGCCTCAGCACTCATTGGACTGCACACATCAAAATGTGTTACTTCCAACAAGTTGCTATCTTGTTCCATCTTATTGAAACCGAGGCTTTTCAGTCATCTTGCCTATGTGGTATGATTTGCATATCTCAAGTGATTCAAAATCAAGTGAGTCCGAACGGTCCATTTGCATGGAGCTTCTTCATGCATATATACCAATAGACATGGTTCGCATGTCTCAAACTTTTCAAAAATGAGTGAGTCCAAAGATCCATCAACATGGAGCTTCTTCATGCGTTTTATACCATTATGACTTACATGGCAGTGCCACAAGTAAGTGGTACTATCATTACTATCTTATATCTTTTGGCATGAAAATGTGTATCACTACGATCGAGATTCAATAAACCATTTATTTAGGTGCAAGACCATCGAAGGTATTATTCAAATAAATAGAGTAACCATTATTCTCCTTAAATGAATAACCGTATTGCGATAGACATAATCCAATCATGTCTATGCTCAACGCAAACACCAATCTCGGTGGTAGAGGGAGCGTGCGATGCTTGATCACATCAACCTTGGAAACACTTCCAACACATATCGTCAGCTCACCTTTAGCTAGTCTCCTTTTATTTCGTAGCTTTTTATTTCGAGTTACTAACACTTAGCAACTGAACCGGTATCTTAATACCCTGGTGCTACTAGGAGTACTAGTAAAGTACACATTAACATAATGTATATCCAATATACTTCTATCGACCTTGCCAGCCTTCTCATCTACCAAGTATCTAGGGTAATGCTGCTCCAGTAGCTGTTCCCCTTATTACAGAAGCACTTAGTCTCGGGTTTGGGTTCAACCTTGGGTTTCTTCACTAGTGCAGCAGCCGATTTGCCGTTTCATGAAGTATCCCTTCTTGCCCTTGCCCTTCTTGAAACTAGTGGTTTCACCAACCATCAACAATTGATGCTCCTTCTTGATTTCTACTTTCGCGGTGTCAAACATCGCGAATACCTCAAGGATCATCATATCTATCCTTGATATGTTATAGTTCATCACGAAGCTCTAGCAGCTTGGTGGCAATGACTTTGGAGAAACATCACTATCTCATTTGGAAGATCAACTCCCACTTGATTCAAGTGATTGTTGCACTCAGACAATCTGAGCACAAGCTCAACGATTGAGCTTTTCTCCCTTAGTTTGTAGGCTAAGAAAATTGTCGGAGGTCTTATACCTCTTGACGTGGGCACGAGCCTGAAATCCCAATTTCAGCCCTCGAAACATCTCATATGTTCCGCGACGTTTCGAAAACGTCTTTGGTGCCTCTACTTAAACCATTTAACTGAACTATCACGTAGTTATCAAAACGTGTATGTTCGATGTTCGAAACATCCACAAACAACGTTTGGGGTTCAGCACACTGAGCGGTGCATTAAGGACATAAGCGTTCTAGTGTCCGCATAATCGCTACTGTCAACTTTCAACTATATTTTCTCTAGGAACATATCTAAAACAGTAGAACTAAAGCGCGAGCTACGACATAATTTGCAAAAGGTCTTTTGACTATGTTCAGGATAATTAAGTTCATCTTATGAACTCCCACTCAGATAGACATCCCTCTAGTCATCTAAGTGATTACATGATCCAAGTCAAACTAGGCCGTGTCCGATCATCACGTGAGACGGACTAGTCATCATCGGTGAACATCGTCATGTTGATCGTATCTACTATACGACTCATGCTCGACCTTTCGGTCTCCGTGTTCCGAGGCCATGTCTGCACATGCTAGGCTCGTCAAGTTAACCCTAAGTGTTTTCGCTGTGTAAAACTGTCTTACACCCGTTGTATGTGAACGTAAGAATCCATCACACCCGATCATCACGTGGTGCTTAGAAGCGACGAACTGTAGCAACGGTGCACAGTTAGGGGAGAACACTTCTTGAAATTTTGTAAGGGATCATCTTATTTACTACCGTCGTCCTAAGCAAACAAGATGCATAAACATAATAAACATCACATGCAATTATATAGTTGTGACATGATATGGCCAATATCATATAGCTCCATTGATCTCCATCTTCGGGGCTCCATGATCATCTTGTCACCGGCATGACACCATGATCTCCATCATCATGATCTCCATCATCGTGTCTTCATGAAGTTGTCACGCCAACGACTACTTCTACTTCTATGGCTAACGCGTTTAGCAATAAAGTAAAGTAAGTTACATGGCGTTCTTCAATGACACGCAGGTCATACAAAAATAAAGACAACTCCTATGGCTCCTGCCGGTTGTCATACTCATCGACATGCAAGTCGTGAATCCTATTACAAGAACATGATCAATCTCATACATCACATATCATTCATCACATTCTTCTGGCCATATCACATCACAAAGCATACCCTGCAAAAACAAGTTAGACGTCCTCTAATTGTTGTTTGCATGTTTTACGTGGCTGCTATGGGTTTCTAGCAAGAACGTTTCTTACCTACGCAATACCACAACGTGATATGCCAATTGCTATTTACCCTTCATAAGGACCCTTTTCATCGAATCCGTTCCGACTAAAGTGGGAGAGACTGGCACCCGCTAGCCACCTTATGCACCAAGTGCATGTCAATCGGTGGAACCTGTCTCACGTAAGAGTACGTGTAAGGTCGGTCCGGGCCGCTTCATCCCACAATACCGTCGAAACAAGATTGGACTAGTAACGGTAAGCATATTGAACAACATCAACGCCCACAACTACTTTGTGTTCTACTCGTGCAAAGAATCTACGCAATAGACCTAGCTCATGATGCCACTGTTGGGGAACGTAGCAGAAATTCAAAATTTTCCTACGTAACACCAAGATCTATCTATGGAGAGACCAGCAACGAGTAGAAAGGGGAGTGCATCTACATACCCTTGTAGATCGCTAAGCGGAAGCGTTCAAGTGAATGGGGTTGATGGAGTCGTACTCGTCGTGATTCAGATCACCGATGATCAAGTGCCGAACGGACGGCACCTCCGCGTTCAACACACGTACAGCCCGGTGACGTCTCCCACGCCTTGATCCAGCAAGGAGAGAGGGAGAGGTTGAGGAAGACTCCATCCAACAGCAGCACAACGGCGTGGTGGTGGTGGAGGAGCGTGGCAATCCCGCAGGGCTTCGCCAAGCACCATGGGAGAAGAGGAGGAGAACTTGGGAGAGAGGGAGGGGCTGCACCAAAGGCATTAGGTATGTTTGGGAGGCCCTCCTACCCCACTATATATAGGGATCCCAAGGGGGGGGGGGGTGCGCCAGCCCCTAGGAGATCCAATCTCCAAGGGGGCGGCGGCCAGGGGAGGAGTCCTCCCCCCCCCCCCCAAGGCACCTAGGAGGTGCCTTCCCCTGCTGGACTCTTCCTTTAGGGTTTCCCAGGCGCATGGGCCTCTTGGGGCTGGTGCCCTTGGCCCATGTAGGCCAAGGCGCACCCCCTACAGCCCATGTGGCCCCCCGGGGTAGGTGGCCCCACCCGGTGGGCCCCCGGGACCCTTCCGGTGGTCCCGGTACAATACCGATGACCCCGAAACTTGTCCCGATGGCCGAAACAGGACTTCCTATATATAAATCTTTACCTCCGACCATTCCGGAACTCCTCGTGACGTCCGGGATCTCATCCGGGACTCCGAACAACATTCGGTAACCACATACAAGCTTCCTTTATAACCCTAGCGTCATCGAACCTTAAGTGTGTAGACCCTACGGGTTCGGGAGACATGCAGACATGACCGAGACGTTCTCCGGTCAATAACCAACAGCGGGATCTGGATACCCATGTTGGCTCCCACATGTTCCACGATGATCTCATCGGATGAACCACGATGTCAAGGACTCAATCGATCCCGTATACAATTCCCTTTGTCTAGCGGTATTTTACTTGCCCGAGATTCGATCGTCGGTATACCAATACCTTGTTCAATCTCGTTACCGGCAAGTCACTTTACTCGTTCCGTAACACATCATCCCGTGATCAACTCCTTGGTCACATTGCGCATATGATGATGTCCTACCGAGTGGGCCCAGAGATACCTCTCCGTTTACACGGAGTGACAAATCCCAGTCTCGATCCGCATAAAACAATAGATACTTTCGGAGATACCTGTAGTGCACCTTTATAGTCACCCAGTTACGTTGTGACGTTTGATACACCCAAAGCACTCCTACGGTATCCAGGAGTTACACGATCTCATGGTCAAAGGAAGAGATACTTGACATTGGCAAAGCTCTAGCAAATGAACTACACGATCTTTTGTGCTAGTCTTAGGATTGGGTCTTGTCCATCACATCATTCTCCTAATGATGTGATCCCGTTATCAACGACATCCAATGTCCATAGCCAGGAAACCATGACTATCTGTTGATCACAACGAGCTAGTCAACTAGAGGCTCACTAGGGACATATTGTGGTCTATGTATTCACACGTGTATTACGATTTCCGGATAATACAGTTATAGCATGAATAAAAGACAATTATCATGAACAAGGAAATATAATAATAATACTTTTATTATTGCCTCTAGGGCATATTTCCAACACCCCCCATCTAGATGGGATCTAGAGGGGCTGGCGCCCCCCTGGATCCCTATATAAAGAGGGGGGAGGGCTGCGCACCCAAGCCCCTGGTGCCTCCCTCTCCCTCCCGTGACACCTCTCCCTCTCGCTGTGCTTGGCGAAGCCCTGCCGAGATCGCTGCTGCATCCACCACCACGCCGTCGTGCTGCTGGATCTCGATCAACCTCTCCTTTCCCCTTGCTGGATCAAGAAGGAGGAGACGTCTTCCCAACCGTACGTGTGTTGAACGCGGAGGTGCTGTCCGTTCAGCACTAGGATCTTCGGTGATTTGGATCACGACGAGTACGACTCCCTCAACCCCGTTCTCTTGAACGCTTCCGCGCGCGATCTACAAGGGTATGTAGATGCACTCCTCTCTCTCGTTGCTAGATGACTCCATAGATTGATCTTGGTGAAGCGTAGAATTTTTTTATTTTCTGCAACGTTCCCCAACAGTGGCATCATGAGCTAGGTCTATGCGTAGTTTCTATGCACGAGTAGAACACAAACTTGTTGTGGGCGTAGATGTTGTCAATTTTCTTGCCACTACTAGTCTTATCTTGATTCGGCGGCATCGTGGGATGAAGCAGCCCGGACCGACCTTACACGTACGCTTATGTGAGACAGGTTCCACCGACTGACATGCACTAGTTGCATAAGGTGGCTAGCGGGTGTCTGTCTCTCCCACTTTAGTTGGAGCGGATTCGATGAAAATGGTCCTTATGAAGGGTAAATAGAAATTGGCATATCACGTTGTGGTTTTACGTAGGTAAGAAACGTTCTTGCTAGAAACCTATAGAAACCACGTAAAAACATGCAACAACAATTAGAGGACGTCTAACTTGTTTTTGCAGGGTATGCTATGTGATGTGATATGGCCAAAAGAATGTGATGAATGATATGTGATGTATGAGATTGATCATGTTCTTGTAATAGGAATCACGACTTGCATGTCAATGAGTATGACAACCGACAGGAGGCATAGGAGTTGTCTTAATTTATTGTATGACCTGCGTGTCATTGAACAAACGCCATGTAATTACTTTACTTTATTGCTAAACCGTTAGCCATAGTAGTAGAAGTAATAGTTGGCGAGACAATTCATGGAGACACGATGATGGAGATCATGGTGTCATGCCGGTGACGATGATGATCATGGAGCCCCGAAGATGGAGATCAAAATGAGCAAAATGATATTGGCCATATCATGTCACTTTTGATTGCATGTGATGTTTATCATGTTTATGCATCTTATTTGCTTAGAACGACGGTAGTAAATAAGATGATCCCTCACTAAAATTTCAAGAAAGTGTCCCCCCTAACTGTGCACCATTGCGAAAGTTCGTTGTTTCGAAGCACCACGTGATGATCGGGTGTGATAGATTCTAACGTTCACATACAACGGGTGTAAGCCAGATTTACACACGTGAAACACTTAGGTTGACTTGACGAGCCTAGCATGTACAGTCATGGCCTCGGAACACAAGAGACCGAAAGGTCGAGCATGAGTCGTATGGTAGATACGATCAACATGAAGATGTTCACCGATGATGACTAGTCCGTCTCACGTGATGACCGGACACGGCCTAGTTGACTCGGATCATGTAATCACTTAGATGACTAGAGGGATGTCTATCTGAGTGGGAGTTCATAAGATGAACTTAATTATCCTGAACATAGTCAAAAAGTCTTTACAAATTATATCGTAAGCTCGCGCTTTAGTTCTACTGTTTAGATATGTTCCTAGAGAAAATATAGTTGAAAGTTGATAGTAGCAATTATGCGGACTGGGACCGTAAACTGAGGATTGTCCTCATTGCTGCGCAGAAGACTTATGTCCTTAATGCACCGCTCGGTGTGCTGAACCTCAAACGTTGTCTGTGGATGTTGCGAACATCTGACATACACGTTTTGATGACTACGTGATAGTTCAGTAATGTTAAACGGTTTAAAATTGTGGTGCCGAAGACGATTTTGAATCATCGTGAAACATAAGAGATGTTTCGAGGGCTGAAATTGGGATTTCAGGCTCATGCCCACGTCAAGAGGTATAAGACCTTCGACAATTTTCTTAGCCTGCAAACTAAGGGAGAAAATCTCAATCGTTGAGCTTGTGCTCAGATTGTCTGAGTACAACAATTACTTGAATCGAGTGGGAGTTGATCTTCCAGATGAGATAGTGATGTTTCTCCAAAGTCATTGCCACCAAGCTGCTAGAGCTTCGTGATGAACTATAACATATCAGGGATAGATATGATGATCCTTGAAATATTCGTGATGTTTGACGCCGCGAAAGTAGAAATCAAGAAGGAGCATCAATTGTTGATGGTTGGTGAAACCACTAGTTTCAAGAAGGGCAAGGGCAAGAAGGGATACTTCATGAAATGGCAAATCAGTTGCTGCTCTAGTGAAGAAACCCAAGGTTGAACCCAAACCCGAGACTAAGTGCTTCTATAATAAGGGGAACGGTCACTAGAGCAGAATTACCCTATGTACTTGGTAGATAAGAAGGCAGGTAAGGTCGATAGAAGTATATTGGATATACATTATATTAATGTGTACTCTACTAGTACTCCTAGTAGCACCATGGTAATAGATACCGGTTCGGTTGCTAAGTGTTAGTAACTCGAAATAAAAGGCTACGGAATAAACAGAGACTAGCTAAAGGCGAGGTGACGATATGTGTTGGAAGTATTTCCAAGGTTGATGTGATCAAACATCGCACGCTCCCTCTACAATCGGGATCGGTGTTAAACCTAAATAATTGTTATTTGGTGTTTGCGTTGAGCATAGACATGATTGGATTATGTCTATCGCAATACGGTTATTCATTTAAGGAGAATAATGGTTACTCTGTTTATTTGAATAATACCTTCAATGGTCTTACACCCAAAATGAATGGTTTATTGAATCTCGATCATAGTGATACACATGTTCATGCCAAAAGATATAAGATAGTGATGATAGTACCACATACTTGTGGCACTGCCATTTAAGTCATATTGGTATAAAACCCATGAAGAAGCTCCATGTTGATGGATCTTTGGACTCACTCGTTTTTGAAAAGTTTGAGACATGTGAACCATGTCTGTTGGTATGTGCGCATGAAGAAACTCCATGCAGATGGATCGTTTGGACTCACTTGATTCTAAATCACTTGAGACATGCAAATCATACCACATGGGCAAGATGACTGAAAAGCCTCATTTTTCAGTAAGATGGAACAAGAAAGCAACTTGTTCGAAATAATACATTTTGATGTGTGCAGTCCAATGAGTGTTGAGGCACGCAGTGGATATCGTTATGTTCTTACTTCATAGATGATTTGAGTAGATGCTAATAATATTTACTTGATGAAACACAAGTCTGAATTATTGAAAGGTTCAAGTAATTTCAGAGTGAAGTTGAAGATCGTCGTGACAAGAGGATAAAATGTCTATGATATGATCATAGAGATGAATATTTGAGTCGCGAGTTTGGTACACAATTAAGACATTGTGGAAATTGTTTCACAACTAATACCGCATGGAACACCATAGTGTGATGGTGTGTTCGAACATCATAGATGCACCCTATTGGATATGGGGCATACCATGATGTCTCCTATCGAATTACCACTATGGTTTATGGGTTAGGCATTAGAGACAACCGCATTCACTTTAAATAGGGCACCACGTAATTCCGTTGAGATGACACTGTGTGAACTATGGTTTGGAGAAACCTAAGCTGTTGTTTCTTAAAAGTTTGGGGCTGCGACGCTTATGTGAAAAGTTTCAGCTTGATAAGCTCGAACCCAAAGAGGATAAATGCATCTTCATAGGACACCCAAAAACAGTTGGGTATACCTCCTGTCTCAGTTCCGGAAGCAAAAGTGATTGTTTCTAGAAACGGGTCCTTTCTTGAGGAAAAGTTTCTCTCGAAAGAATTGAGTGGGAGGATGGTGGAGTCTTGATAAGGTTATTGAACCATCACTTCAACTAGTGTGTAGCAGGGCACAGGAAGTTGTTCCTGTGGCGCCTACACCAATTGAAGTAGAAGCTTATGATAGTGATCATGAAACTTCGGATCAAGTCACTACCAAGCCTCATAGGTCGACAAGGATGCGTACTACTTCAGAGTGGTATGGTAATCCTATCTTGGAGGTCATGTTGCTGGACAACAATGAACCTACGAGCCATGGAGAAGCGATGGTGGGCCCGGATTCCGATAAATGGCTCGAGGCCATAAAATCCGAGAGAGGATCCATGTATGAAAACAAAGTGTAGACTTTGGAAGAACTACTCGATGGTCGTAAGGCTGTTGAGTACAGATGGATTCTAAAAGGGAAAACGGACAATGATGGTAAGTGTCACCATTAAGAAAGCTCGACTTGTCGCTAAGATGTTTTCCGACAAGTTCAAGGAGTTGACTACGATGAGACTTTATCACTCGTGGCGATGCTAAGAGTCTGTTGGAACTATATTAGTAGTTACTGCATTATTTATGAAATCTTGCAGATAGGATGAAAAAACATTGTTTCCTCGACAATTTTCTTGAGGAAAGGTTGTATGTGATACAACCAGAAGGTTTTGTCAATCCTGAAAGATGCTAACAAGTATGCAAAGCTCCAGCAATCCTTCTAAGGATTGGAGTAAGCATCTCGAAATTGGAATATACACTTTGATGAAGACGATCAAAGATTTTGGGTTTATACAAAGTTTATGAGAAACTTGTATTTCCAAAGAAGTGAGTGGGAGCATTATAGAATTTCTGATGAGTATATGTTGTTAACATATTGTTGATCAGAAATGCTGTAGAATTTCTGGAAAGCATATAGGGTTGTTTGAAAGGTGTTTTTCAATAAAAAAACCTGGATCAAGCTACTTGAACATTGAGCATCAAGATCTATAAGGATAGATCAAAACGCTTAATAGTACTTTCAAATGAATACATAACGTGACAAGATTTTGAAGGAGTTCAAGATAGATCGGCAAAGAAGGAGTTCTTGGCAGTGACATAAGGTGTGAGTATTGAGTAAGACTCAAGACCTGACCACGGCAGAAGAAAGAGAAAGGACGAAGGTCGTCCCCTATGCTTTAGACGTAGGCTCTACAGTATGCTATGTTGTGCACCGCACCTGAAGTGTGCCTTGCCATGAGTCAGTCAAGGGGTACAAGAGTGATCCAGGAATGGATCACAAGACAACGGTCAAAGTTATCCTTAGTAACTAGTGGACTAAGGAATTTTCTCGATTATGGAGGTGGTAAAAGAGTTCGTCGTAAAGGGTTACGCCAATGCAAGCTTTGACACTAATCCGGATTATTCTGAGTAGTAAACCGGATTTGTATAGTAGAACAGTTATTTGGAATAGCTCCAAATAGAGCGTGGTAGATGCATCTAGGAGATGACATAGAGATTTGCAAAGCACACACGGATCTGAAAGGTCCAGATCTGTTGACTAATAACCTCTCTCACAAGCATAACATGATCAAACCCAGAACTCATTGAGTGTTAATCACATACTGATGTGAAGTAGATTGTTGACTCTAGTAAACTCTTTGGATGTTGGTCATGTGGCGATGTGACCTGTGAGTGTTAATCACATGGTGATGTGAACTAGATTATTGACTCTAGTGCAAGTGGGAGACTGTTGGAAATATGCCCTAGAGGCAATAATGAATTGATTATTATTATATTTCCTTGTTCATGATAATTGTCTATTGTTCATGCTATAATTGTGTTATCCGGAAATCGTAATACATGTGTGAATATATAGACCACGACACGTCCCTAGTGAGCCTCTAGTTGACTAGCTCGTTGATCAACAGATAGTCATGGTTTCCTGACTATGGACATTGGATGTCATTGATAACGGGATCACATCATTAGGAGAATGATGTGATGGACAAGACCCAATCCTAAGCGTAGCACAAGATTGTTGGGGAACGTAGTAATTTCAAAAATTTCCTACGCACACGCAAGATCATGGTGATGGCATAGCAACGAGAGGGGAGAGTGTTGTCTACGTACCCTCGTAGACTGTTAAGCGGAAGCGTTATGACAACGCGGTTGATGTAGTCATACGTCTTCACGAATCGACCGATCCAAGCACCGAACGTACGACACCTCCGTGTACGGCACACGTTCATCTCGATGACGTTCCCCGGGCTCCAATCCAGCTAAGCGTCGGGGATGAGTTCCGTCAGCACGACGGCGTGGTGACGATGATGATGTTCTACCGGCGCAGGGCTTCGCCTAAACTCTGCGACGATATGACCAAGGTGGAATATGGTGGAGGGGGGCACCGCACACGGCTAAGGAACGATCCGTAGATCAACTTGTGTGTCTATGGGGTGCCCCCCTCCCCCGTATATAAAGGGGGGAGGAGGAGGGGCCGGCCTAAGGGGAGGCGCGCCCTAGGAGGGGGAAACCTACTCCAAGTAGGTTTGCCCCCTCCCTTTCCTATTCCAAGAAGGAGGGGGAAGGAAGGAGTGGGATAGGGGGAAGGCAAGGGGGGCGCCGCCCCCCCCCCCTTCCTTGTCCTATTCGGACTCAAGGGGAGGGGCGTGCCTCTTGCCCTGGACGGCCCCTCTCTCTCTCCACTAGGGCCCATCAAGGCCCATTACTTCCCGGGGGGGTTCCGGTAACCCTCCGGTACTCCGGTTTTGCTCCGAAAACACCCGGAACACTTCCGGTGTCCGAATATAGTCATCCAATATATCAATCTTTATGTATCGACCATTTCGAGACTCCTCGTCATGTCCGTGATCACATCCGGGACTTCGAACAACCTTCGGTACATCAAAACTTATAAACTCATAATAAAACTATCGTCATAACGTTAAGCGTGCGGACCCTACGGGTTCGAGAACTATGTAGACATGACCTAGAACTATTCTCGGTCAATAACCAATAGCGGAACCTGGATGTTCATATTGGTTCCCACATATTCTACGAAGATCTTTATCGATCAAACAGTATAACAACATACGTTGTTCCCTTTGTCATCGGTATGTTACTTGCCCGAGATTCAATCGTCGGTATCCAATACCTAGTTCAATCTCGTTACCGGCAAGCCTCTTTACTCGTTCCGTAATACATCATCTCATAACTAACTCATTAGTTACAATGCTTGCAAGGCTTAGGTGATGAGTATTACCGAGAGGGCCCAGAGATACCTCTCCGACAATCGGAGTGACAAAACCTAATCTCGAATTATGCCAACTCAACATGTACCTTTGGAGACACCTGTAGAGCACCTTTATAATCACCCAATTACGTTGTGACGTTTGGTAGCACACAAAGTGTTCCTCCGGTAAACGGGAGTTGCACAATCTCATAGTTGCAGGAACTTTGTATAAGTCATGAAGAAAGCAATAGCAACATACTAAACGATCAAGTGCTAAGCTAACGGAATGGGTCAAGTCAATCACATCATTCTCCTAATGATGTGATCCCATTAATCAAATGACAACACATGCCTATGGTTAGGAAACATAACCATCTTTGATCAATGAGCTAGTTCAAGTAGAGGCATACTAGTGACACTATGTTTGTCTATGTATTCACACATGTATCATGTTTCCGGTTAATACAATTCTAGCATGAATAATAAACATTTATCATGATATGAGGAAATAAATAATAACTTTATTATTGCCTCTAGGGCATATTTCCTTCAGTCTCCCACTTGCACTAGAGTCAATAATCTAGATTACATAGTAATGATTCTAACACCCATGGAGTCTTGGTGCTGATCATGTTTTGCTCGTGAGAGAGGCTTAGTCAACGGGTCTGCAACATTCAGATCCGTATGTATCTTGCAAATCTCTATGTCTCCCACTTGGACTTGGTCCCGAATGGAATTGAAGCGTCTCTTGATGTGCTTGGTCCTCTTGTGAAATCTGGATTCCTTTGCCAAGGCAATTGCACCAGTATTGTCACAGAAGATCTTCATTGGTCCCGATGCACTAGGTACAACACCTAGATCGGAAATGAACTCCTTCATCCAGACTCCTTCATTTGCTGCTTCCGAAGCAGCTATGTACTCCGCTTCACATGTAGATCCCGCCACGACGCTTTGTTTAGAACTGCACCAACTTACAGCTCCACCGTTTAATAAAAATACGTATCCGGTTTGCGATTTAGAATCGTCCGGATCAGTGTCAAAGCTTGCATCGACGTAACCATTTACGACTAGCTCTTTGTCACCTCCATATATGAGAAACATATCCTTAGTCCTTTTCAGGTATTTCAGGATGTTCTTGACCGCTGTCCAGTGACCCACTCCTGGATTACTTTGGTACCTCCCTGCCAAACTAATAGCAAGGCACACATCAGGTCTGGTACACAGCATTGCATACATGATAGAGCCTATGGCTGAAGCATAGGGAACTCCTTTCATTTTCTCTCTATCTTCTGCAGTGGTCGGGCATTGAGTCTGACTCAACTTTATACCTTGTAATACAGGCAAGAACCCTTTCTTTGCCTGTTCCATATTGAACCTTTTCAATACTTTATCAAGGTACGTGCTTTGTGAAAGTCCAATCAAGCGTCTTGATCTATCTCTATAGATCTTAATGCCCAATATGTAAGCAGCTTCACCGAGGTCTTTCATTGAAAAACTTTTATTCAAGTATCCTTTTATGCTATCCAGAAATTCTATATCATTTCCAATCAACAATATGTCATCCACATATAATATTAGAAATGCTACAGAGCTCCCACTCACTTTCTTGTAAATACAGGCTTCTCCAAAAGTCTGTATAAAACCATATGCTTTGATCACACTATCAAAGCGTTTATTCCAACTCCGAGAGGCTTGCACCAGACCATAGATTGATCGCTGGAGCTTGCACACTTTGTTAGCTCCCTTAGGATCTACAAAACCCTCCGGTTGCATCATATACAACTCTTCTTCCAGAAATCCATTCAGGAATGCAGTTTTTACATCCATCTGCCAAATTTCATAATCATAAAATGCGGCAATCGCTAACATGATTCGGACAGACTTAAGCATCGCTACGGGTGAGAAAGTCTCATCGTAGTCAACCCCTTGAACTTGTCGAAAACCTTTCGCAACAAGTCGAGCTTTATAGACAGTTACATTACCATCAGCGTCAGTCTTCTTCTTAAAAATCCATTTATTCTCAATGGCTTGCCGATCATCGGGCAAGTCAACCAAAGTCCATACTTTGTTCTCATACATGGATCCCATCTCAGATTTCATGGCCTCTAGCCATTTTGCGGAATCTGGGCTCATCATCGCTTCCTCATAGTTCGTAGGTTCATCATGGTCAAGTAACATGACTTCCAGAACAGGATTACCGTACCACTCTGGTGCGGATCTTACTCTGGTAGACCTACGAGGTTCAGTAGACACTTGATCTGAAGTTTCATGATCAATATCATTAGCTTCCTCACTAATTGGTGTATTTGTCACAGGAACTGATTTCTGTGATGAACTACTTTCCAATAAGGGAGCAGGTACCGTTACCTCATCAAGTTCTACTTTCCTCCCACTCACTTCTTTCGAGAGAAACTCCTTCTCTAGAAAGGATCCATTCTTAGCAACGAATGTCTTGCCTTCGGATCTGTGATAGAAGGTGTACCCAACAGTCTCTTTTGGGTATCCTATGAAGACACATTTCTCCGATTTGGGTTCGAGCTTATCTGGTTGAAGTTTCTTCACATAAGCATCGCAGCCCCAAACTTTAAGAAACGACAACTTTGGTTTCTTGCCAAACCACAATTCATAAGGCGTCGTCTCAACGGATTTAGATGGTGCCCTATTTAATGTGAATGCAGCCGTCTCTAAAGCATAACCCCAAAACGATAGCGGTAAATCAGTAAGAGACATCATAGATCGCACCATATCTAGTAAAGTACGATTACGACGTTCGGACACACCATTTCTTTGTGGTGTTCCAGGTGGCGTGAGTTGCGAAACTATTCCGCATTGTTTCAAATGTAAACCAAACTCGTAACTCAAATATTCTCCTCCACGATCAGATCGTAGAAACTTTATTTTCTTGTTACGATGATTTTCCACTTCACTCTGAAATTCTTTGAACTTTTCAAATGTTTCAGACTTGTGCTTCATTAAGTAGATATACCCATATTTGCTCAAATCATCTGTGAAGGTAAGAAAATAACAATATCCACCACGAGCTTCAACATTCATCGGACCACATACATCTGTATGTATGATTTCCAACAAATCTGTTGCTCTCTCCATAGTACCGGAGAACGGTGTTTTAGTCATCTTGCCCATGAGGCACGGTTCGCAAGTACCAAGTGATTCATAATCAAGTGATTCCAAAAGTCCATCAGTATGGAGTTTCTTCATGCGCTTTACACCGATATGACCTAAACGGCAGTGCCACAAATAAGTTGCACTATCATTATCAACTCTGCATCTTTTGGTTTCAACATTATGAATATGTGTATCACTAATATCGAGATTCAATAAAAATAGACCACTCTTCAAGGGTGCATGACCATAAAAGATATTACTCATATAAATAGAACAACCATTATTCTCTGATTTAAATGAATAACCGTCTCGCATCAAACAAGATCCAGATATAATGTTCATGCTTAACGCTGGCACCAAATAACAATTATTCAGGTCTAAAACTAATCCCGAAGGTAGATGTAGAGGTAGCGTGCCGACTGCGATCACATCGACTTTGGAACCGTTTCCCACGCGCATCGTCACCTCGTCCTTGGCCAGTGCTCGCTTATTCCGTAGTCCCTGTTTCGAGTTGCAAATATTAGCAACAGAACCAGTATCAAATACCCCAGTGCTACTACGAGCTCTAGTTAGGTACACATCAATAACATGTATATCACATATACCTTTGTTCACTTTGCCATCCTTCTTATCCGCCAAATACTTGGGACAGTTCCGCTTCCAGTGACCAGTCTGCTTGCAGTAGAAGCACTCAGTTTCAGGCTTAGGTCCTGACTTGGGTTTCTTCTCTTGAGCAGCAACTTGCTTGCTGTTCTTCTTGAAGTTCCCCTTCTTCTTCCCTTTGCCCTTTTTCTTGAAACTAGTGGTCTTGTTGACCATCAACACTTGATGCTCCTTTTTTGATTTCTACCTCCGCAGCCTTTAGCATTGCGAAGAGCTCGGGATTTGTCTTGTTCATCCCTTGCATATTATAGTTCATCACAAAGCTCTTGTAGCTTGGTGGCAGTGATTGGAGAATTCTGTCAATGACGCTATCATCCGGAAGATTAACTCCCAGTTGAATCAAGTGATTATTATACCCAGACATTTTGAGTATATGCTCACTGACAGAACTATTCTCCTCCATCTTGCAACTGTAGAACTTATTGGAGAATTCATATCTCTCAATCCGGGCATTTGCTTGAAATATTAACTTCAACTCCTGGAACATCTCATATGCTCCATGACGTTCAAAACGTCGTTGAAGGCCCGGTTCTAAGCCGTAAAGCATGGCACACTGAACTATAGAGTAGTCATCAGCTTTGCTCTGCCAGACGTTCACAACATCTGGTGTTGCTCCTGCAGCAGGCCTGGCACCCAGCGGTGCTTCCAGGATGTAATTCTTCTATGCAGCAATGAGGATAATCCTCAAGTTACGGACCCAGTCCGTGTAATTGCTACCATCATCTTTCAACTTTGCTTTCTCAAGGAACGCATTAAAATTCAACGGAACAACAGCACGAGCCATCTATCTACAACAAACATAGACAAGCAAAATACTATCAGGTACTAAGTTCATGATAAATTTAAGTTCAATTAATCATATTACTTAAGAACTCCCACTTAGACAGACATCTCTCTAGTCATCTAAGTGATTACGTGATCCAAATCAACTAAACCATAACCGATCATCACGTGAGATGGATTAGTTTTCAATGGTGAACATCTCTATGTTGATCATATCTACTATATGATTCACGCTCGACCTTTCGGTCTCCGTGTTTCGAGGCCATATCTGCATATGCTAGGCTCGTCAAGTTTAACCTGAGTATTCTGCGTGTGCAAAACTGGCTTGCACCCGTTGTAGATGGACGTAGAGCTTATCACACCCGATCATCACGTGGTGTCTGGGCACGACGAACTTTGGCAACGGTGCATACTCAGGGAGAACACTTCTTGATAATTTTTAGTGAGAGATCATCTTAAAATGCTACCGTCAATCAAAGCAAGATAAGATGCATAAAGGATAAACATCACATGCAATCAATATAAGTGATATGATATGGCCATCATCATCTTGTGCTTGTGATCTCCATCTCCGAAGCACCATCGTGATCACCATCGTCACCGGCGCGACACCTTGATCTCCATCGTAGCATCGTTGTCGTTTACGCCATCTATTGCTTCTACGACTATCGCTACCGCTTAGTGATAAAGTAAAGCAATTACAGGGCGTTTGCATTTCATACAATAAAGCGACAACCATATGGCTCCTGCCAGTTGCCGATAACTTCGGTTACAAAACATGATCATCTCATACAATAAAATATAGCATCACGTCTTGGCCATATCACATCACAACATGCCCTGCAAAAACAAGTTAGACGTCCTCTACTTTGTTGTTGCAAGTTTTACGTGGCTGCTACGGGCTGAGCAAGAACCGTTCTTACCTACGCATCAAAACCACAACGATAGTTTGTCAAGTTGGTGCTGTTTTAACCTTCGCAAGGACCGGGCGTAGCCACACTTGGTTCAACTAAAGTTGGAGAAACTGACACCCGCTAGTCACCTGTGTGCAAAGCACGGCGGTAAAACCAGTCTCGCGTAAGCGTACGCGTAATGTCGGTCCGGGCCGCTTCATCCAACAATACCGCCGAACCAAAGTATGACATGGTGGTAAGCAGTATGACTTGTATCGCCCACAACTCACTTGTGTTCTACTCGTGCATATAACATCAACGCATAAAACCTAGGCTCGGATGCCACTGTTGGGGAACGTAGTAATTTCAAAAAATTTCCTACGCACACGCAAGATCATGGCGATGGCATAGCAACAAGAGGGGAGAGTGTTGTCTACGTACCCTCGTATACCGCTAAGCGGAAGCGTTATGACAACGTGGTTGATGTAGTCGTACGTCTTCATGAATCGACCGATCCAAGCACCGAACGTACGGCACCTCCGTGTTCAGCACACGTTCAGCTCGATGACGTTCCCCGGGCTCCAATCCAGCTAAGCGTCGGGGATGAGTTCTGTCAGCACGACGGCGTGGTGACGATGATGATGTTCTACCGGCGCAGGGCTTCGCCTAAACTCCGCGACGATATGACCGAGGTGGAATATGGTGGAGGGGGGCACCGCACACGGCTAAGGAACGATCCGTAGATCAACTTGTGTGTCTATGGGGTGCCCCCCTCCCTGTATATAAAGGGGGAGAGGAGGAGGGGGCCGGCCTAAGGGGAGGCGCGCCCTAGGAGGGGGAAACCTACTCCAAGTAGGTTTGCCCCCTCCCTTTCCTATTCCAAGAAGGAGGGGGAAGGAAGGAGTGGGAGAGGGGGAAGGCAAGGGGGGCGCCCCCCCCCCCCCTTCCTTGTCCTATTCGGACTCAAGGGGAGGGGGCGCGCCTCTTGCCCTGGCCGGCCCCTCTCTCTCTCCACTAGGGCCCATCAAGGCCCATTACTTCCCGGGGGGGGTTCCGGTAACCCTCCGGTACTCCGGTTTTTCTCCGAAAACACCCGGAACACTTCCGGTGTCCGAATATAGTCATCCAATATATCAATCTTTATGTCTCGACCATTTCGAGACTCCTCGTCATGTCCGTGATCACATCCGGGACTCCGAACAACCTTCGGTACATCAAAACTTATAAACTCATAATAAAACTGTCATCGTAACGTTAAGCGTGCGGACCCTACGGGTTCGAGAACTATGTAGACATGACCTAGAACTATTCTCGGTCAATAACCAATAGCGGAACCTGGATGTTCATATTGGTTCCCACATATTCTACGAAGATCTTTATCGGTCAAACCGCATAACAACATACGTTGTTCCCTTTGTCATCGGTATGTTACTTGCCCGAGATTCGATCGTCGGTATCCAATACCTAGTTCAATCTCGTTACCGGCAAGTCTCTTTACTCGTTCCGTAATACATCATCTCATAACTAACTCATTAGTTACAATGCTTGCAAGGCTTAGGTGATGAGTATTACCGAGAGGGCCCAGAGATACCTCTCCGACAATCGGAGTGACAAAACCTAATCTCGAATTATGCCAACTCAACATGTACCTTTGGAGACACCTGTAGAGCACCTTTATAATCACCCAATTACGTTGTGACGTTTGGTAGCACACAAAGTGTTCCTCCGGTAAACGGGAGTTGCACAATCTCATAGTTGCAGGAACTTTGTATAAGTCATGAAGAAAGCAATAGCAATATACTAAACGATCAAGTGCTAAGCTAACGGAATGGGTCAAGTCAATCACATCATTCTCCTAATGATGTGATCCCATTAATCAAATGACAACACATGCCTATGGTTAAGAAACATAACCATCTTTGATCAATGAGCTAGTTCAAGTAGAGGCATACTAGTGACACTATGTTTGTCTATGTATTCACACATGTATCATGTTTCCGGTTAATACAATTCTAGCATGAATAATAAACATTTATCATGATATGAGGAAATAAATAATAACTTTATTATTGCCTCTAGGGCATATTTCCTTCAAAGATCATGTAGTTCGTTTTGCTAGAGCTTTTCCAAATGTCAAGTATCATTTCCTTAGACCATGAGATTGTGCAACTCCCGGATACCGTAGGAATGCTTTGGGTGTGCCAAACGTCACAACGTAACTGGGTGACTATAAAGGTGCACTACGGGTATCTCCGAAAGTGTCTGTTGGGTTGGCACGAATCGAGACTGGGATTTGTCACTCCGTATGACGGAGAGGTATCTCTGGGACCACTCAGTAATGCATCATCATAATGAGCTCAATGTGACCAAGTGTCTGGTCACGAGATCATGCATTAAGGTACGAGTAAAGTGACTTGCCGGTAACGAGATTAAACGAGGTATTGGGATACCGACGATCGAATCTCGGGCAAGTAACGTACCGATTGACAAAGGGAATTGTATACGGGATTGATTGAATCCTCGACATCGTGGTTCATCCGATGAGATCATCGAGGAGTATGTGGGAGCCAACATGGGTATCCAGATCCCGCTGTTGGTTATTGACCGGAGTGTCGTCTCGGTCATGTCTTCATGTCTCCCGAACCCGTAGGGTCTACACACTTAAGGTTCGATGATGCTAGGGTTGTTGAGATATTAGTATGCGGTAATCCGAAAGTTGTTCGGAGTCCCGGATGAAATCCCGGACGTCACGAGGAGTTCCGGAATGGTCCGGAGGTGAAGATTTATATATAGGAAGTCAAGTTTCGGCCATCGGGAAAGTTTCGGGGGTCACCGGTATTGTACCGGGACCACCGGAAGGGTCCCGGGGGTCCACCGGGTGGGGCCACCTATCCCGGAGGGCCCCATGGGCTGAAGTGGGAGGGGAACCAGCCCCTGGTTGCCTGGTGCGCCCCCTTGGGCCTCCCCCTGCGCCTAGGGTTGGAAACCCTAGGGGTGGGGGCGTCCCACTTGACTTGGGGGGCAAGCCACCCCCTTGGCCGCCCCCCCCCCCCATCTAGATGGGATCTAGAGGGGCCGGCGCCCCCTCCAGGACCCCTATATAAAGAAGGGGGGAGGGAGGGCTGCGCACTCAAGCCCCTGGCGCCTCCCTCTCCCTCCCGTGACACCTCTCCCTCTCGCTGTGCTTGGCGAAGCCCTGCCGAGATCGCTGTTGCATCCACCACCACGCCGTCGTGCTGCTGGATCTCCATCAACCTCTCCTTTCCCCTTGCTGGATCAAGAAGGAGGATACGTCTTCCCAACCGTACGTGTGTTGAACGCGGTGGTGCTGTCCATTCAGCACTAGGATCTTCGGTGATTTGGATCACGACGAGTACGACTCCCTCAACCCCGTTCTCTTGAACGCTTCCGCGCGCGATCTACAAGGGTATGTAGATGCACTCCTCTCTCTCTCGTTGCTAGCTGACTCCATAGATTGATCTTGGTGAAGCGTAGTATTTTTTATTTTCTGCAACTTTCCCCAACAAGGTATGCCTCCCCGCCGCCTATTGAGCACCCGACGCTCAGCAGCCAGCTGGGCCGCCGTGAAGGAATTGGAGAAAACGACGCCCGCCACCGGATCGACCGCCTGGCTCGATCCTATGCACTAGAAGAAGAAGGTGTGATTGGTCTGCCTTGTTTTGGCCCCTGCGTTCGCGACGAGCCCTTCCCCAAAGGGTTCTCGCTCCCAAGAGATACGCCCAAGTACAACGGCTCCGTGAAGCCGGAAGATTGGTTGGTCGACTAGCTACTCCACCGCAGACAACATAGCAAACAACAACAAGTGCGTTGCCGTCAAGTACGTTCCCCTCATGCTTCAGGGCACGACATGCACTTGGCTGAACAGCCTCAAGCCCTATAGCATCAACAGTTGGGTAGATTTCACCGAAGTCTTCATCCACAACTTCACTAGCACTTACAAGCGGCCACCCAAGCCTCGCCAGCTCTCTCTGTGCGTCCAAGGCCCTACCGAATCCACTTGCGACTACCTGACGCGGTGGGCCAAACTGCGCAACTCCTTTGAAGGGGTGCACGAGGTGCAAGACATAGAGTACTTCACCGCCGGGTGCAGAGAAGGCACCCTACTCAAGCACCGACTGCTCTGCGATGAGCCGGCTACACTCGACGAGCTGCTGATCATAGCAGACAAGTACGCCACCGCTGACTCCTATATGAAGTCGGAGCTTCAGGTGGACGCGTCTGGGAAGGTGCTCCCTCCGGCTCCCAGAACGCCGGCTGGTGACACCAGTCGGCGCCAGCAGCAGAACGACAACAAGCGCAAAGCCCCGATGCCAGCTTCCACCAGCCGGCAGGTGGCAATAGTCGAAAATCAGCAGCCAGAGGGGCAACCCTTACCCAAGCGTCAAAAAGGCAGCAAGCCGGCTTGGTAGCCCGCCTTCTCTTATGAGCAATCCCTTGATGGACCCTGCAAGTTCCACAGCGGCGCGAAGCCATCCAATCACATCACCCGGAAGTGCTACTGGCTCATCCGAATCTCCAGGGGCGAAGGGCTGTTGCCCCCTCTGCTTGCTGGCCAGCCGCCTCCGCCTCCTCAGCAACCAGCGGCCCGTTCAGCAATCGGTGCCATCCAAGATGAATTCCCTGAAGAACATGGAGCCTACATTGTCTTCACCAGTCAGGCCGACGATAGGCACAGCCGGCGCCAGCAGCACCAAGAAGTCAATGATGTCGCCTCTGAAGTCCCAGAGTTCATGCACTGGTCCAAGAAGCCCATCAGTTGGAGCCGAGCCGACCACCCGAAAGTGATGCCTTCCTCGGGTTCTAATGCCCTGGTGTTGGATGCCACCTTTGCAACAGAGAGGCGAGCTGCTCATTTTTCTCGAGTCTTGATAGATGGCGGCAGCAGCATCAACATCCTTTACCGTGATACCATGGAGAAGTTGAGCATCAAAGCGAAGCAACTCCAGCCCAGCCGGACTGTTTTCCATGGCATTGTGCCTGGCCTTTCCTGCTCACTGCTACGTCTTGAGCTTGCGTTGGTTTTCCCCGAAGAGGAGAGGGTGATGTAGCAAGTGTAGCGTAAGTATTTCCCTTAGTTTTGAGAACCAAGGTATCAATCCAGTAGGAGGCTCCTCAAAAGTCCGACGCACCTACACAAACAAACTGAAAACTCGCAACCAACACGATAAAGGGGTTGTCAATCCCTTCACGGCCACTTGCGAAAGTGAGATCTGATAGAGATAGTATGATATGATTAATATATTTTTGGTATTTTATAATATAGATGCAAAAAGTAAAGATGCAAATAAAAGTAGATTGGAAGTAAATATGATAGGAGATAGACCCGTGGGCCATAGGTTTCACTAGAGGCTTCTCTCGAGATAGCATAAGTATTACGGTGGGTGAACAAATTACTGATAGAAAAGCGAATAATTATGAGATTATCTAGGCATGATCATGTATATAGGCATCACGTCCATAACAAGTAGACCAACTCCTGCCTGCATCTACTACTATTACTCCACACATCGACCGACTCATGCCTGCATCTAGAGTATTAAGTTCATAAGAACAGAGTAATGCCTTAAGCAAGATGACATGATGTAGAGGGATAAACTCATGCAATATGATATAAACCCCATCTTTTTATCCTCGATGGCAACAATACAATACGTGTCTTGCAACCCTTTCTGTCACTGGGTAAGAACACCGCAAGATTGAACCCAAAGCTAAGCACTTCTCCCATGGCAAGAAAGATCAATCTAGTAGGCCAAACCAAACCGATAATTCGAAGAGACTTGCAAAGAAAACTCAATCATATAAATGAATTTAGAGAAGATTCAATTATTATCCATAGATAAACTTGATCATAAACCCACAATTCATCGAATCTCGACAAACACGCCGCAAAAAGAGATTACATCGAATAGATCTCCACAAGAGAGGGGGAGAACATTGTACTGAGATCCAAAAAGAGAGAAGAAGCCATCTAGCTAATAACTATGGACCCGTAGGTCTGTGGTAAACTACTCACAACTCATCGGAGGGGCAAGGATGTTGATGTAGAGGCCCTCCATGGTCGATTCCCCCTCCGATAGAACGCCGGCGAAGGCTCCAAGATGGGATCTCGCGGATACAGAAGGTTACGGTGGTGGAAATTGTGTTTCGGGTGCTCCCTGGATGTTTTTGGGGTACGTAGGTATATATAGGAGGAAGAAGTACGTCGGTGGCCGCCCGAGGGGCCCACGAGACAGGGGGCGCGCCCTACAGGGGGGCCCTCCTATCTCGTGGCCACCTCGGCTGCTTCTTGGCTTGCACTCCAAGTCCTCTGGATCACGTTCGTTCCAAAAATCACGCTCCCGAAGGTTTCATTCTGTTTGGACTCCGTTTGATATTCCTTTTCTTCGAAATACTGGAATAGGCAAAAAACAGCAATACGGGTTGAGCCTCCGGTTAGTAGGTTAGTCCCAAAAATGATATAAATGTGTAAAATAAAGCCCATAGACATCCAAAAGGGGTAATATAATAGCATGGAACAATCAAAAATTATAGATACGTTGGAGACGTATCACTCACCAATCGACAAGATCAAGATAGATGTCCTCTTCGGAGACAAAGATCACTTCCGCTGCGAAGCAATTTGGTTTGAGGTGGTGGACCTGGAGAGCCCTTATCATGCATTGCTTGGCCGACCTACTCTTGCCAAGTTCATGGCAGTACCTCACTATGCCTACCTCAAGATGAAGATGCCGGGAACCAAGGGCATCATCACCATAGCTGGAGACTACAAGAAGTCGTCCGCCTGTGCCGCAGCTAGCAGTCGGCCGGCCGAGTCCCTCGTGATTTCCGCAAAGAAGAAGCTCTGTGACCGGGTTGTGGCCATGGCCAACAAGCAGCCGAACCTGTCACCAGACCGTAAGTAGTCGGAGACCCAGGGCTCATTTTAGTCGGCTAAAGAAACCGAGAAGATACCCTAGGAGCCGAATCACCCGAAGAGGTTCACTCTTGTAGGAACCACCCTTGACAGCAAATAGGAAAGCGAGCTCGTCGATTTCCTCCATGAGAATTGGGATATCTTTGCATGGTCCCCCAAGGACATGCCGGGTGTTCCGACGGATTTTGCCGAGCACAAGCTACATGTCAAAGCAGTTGCAAAACATGTCAAGCAACCCCTCCGCCGACTGTCAGAAGAGAAGAGAAGAATCGTTGGTGAAGAGATAACCCGGCTCCCAGCAACCGGCTTCATTATGGAAGTGTTCTTTCCAGAGTGGTTAGCCAATACAGTCCTTGTACTGAAGAAGAACAACAAGTGGCGCATGTGCATTGATTATACCAGCCTCAACAAAGCTTGCCCCAAAGATCTGTTTGCCTTGCCTCGGATTGATCAAGTAATAGACTCCACAGCCGGATGCGAGCTGCTGAGTTTCTTGGATGCCTACTCAGGGTACCACCAGATCAAGTTTAACCCGGCCAACCGCCTGAAGGCCGCCTTCATCACACCATTTGGGGCCTTCTCTACCTGACCATGACATTCGGCTTGAGAAATGCCGGTGCCACTTTTCAGTGTTGCATGCAGAAGTGCCTCCTCAAACAGCTTGGCAGAAATGCCCGCGTCTACGTAGACGATATTGTGGTGAAGACAGAGAAGCGCGGTACCCTTTTGGAAGATCTTAAGGAAACATTTGACAATCTGCACCGTTTTCAAATCAAGCTCAACACCGAGAAATGTGTCTTTGGAGTACCAGCCGGCCAGCTCCTTGGCTTCCTGGTCTCAGAACGCGGCATTGAGTGCAACCCTATGAAGATCAAAGCCATCGAGAGGATGGAGATACCCACCCGACTGCAAGACGTCCAGAAGTTCACCGGGTGCTTGGCATCCCTCAGCCGCTTCATCAGTCGGCTAGGAGAGAAGGCTCTTCCCCTGTACCAGCTCATGAAGAAAACCACTCACTTTGAGTGCAACGACCAGGCGGACGAGGCTTTTCTCCAGCTGACGAAGATGTTGACTACGCCGCCTATCCTGGCGGCTCCGACTGCAAAGAGCCCATGCTCCTTTACATTGCCACAACCAGTCGGGTGGTCAGCACAGTCATTATGGTACAACGCCCAAAGGACGGCAAGGCACAGCCGGTCCAGAGGCCCATGTACTATTTGAGCGAGGTCATGTCAGCCTCAAAGCAGAACTATCCCCACTACCAGAAGATGTGCTACGGCGTGTACTTTGCCGCCAAGAAGCTCAAGCCATACTTTCAAGAGCACCCCATCACAGTTGTTTGCACCGCCCCACTTGCCGAGATCATGGGCAGCAGAGATGCATCAGGCCGGGTGGCCAAATGGGCCATCGAGCTGGATCCATACACCATCTTCTACCAGCCTCGCACCGCCATCAAGTCCCAAGCGCTGGCCGACTTCCTCATCGACTGGGCCGAGACCCAGTACCTACTGCCAGCGCCGGATTCCACCCATTGGCGGATGCACTTTGATGGCTCCAAGATGCACACTAGTCTGGGAGCCGACATCGTCCTTACCTCTCTCAAAGGTGACAAGCTCAGATACACACTGAAAATCCAGTTTTCCGCCTCCAATAATGTGGCCGAGTACGAGGCGCTCGTACAAGGGCTCCGGCTGGCGAAAGAACTCGGCATCCGCCAAATCCTGTGCTACGGCGACTCGGACTTGGTGGTCCAACAATCATTTGGCGACTAGGACGCCAAGGATACAAACATGGCAAGCTACCGCTTCCTTGTTGAGCAACTCAGCGGATATTTTGAAGGGTGCAAGTTCCTTCACGTGCCATGGGCCGACAGCGAGCAAGCAGATGCCCTAGCATGAATCGGCTCCACCCGGCAAGCCATACAGCCGGCATCTCCCTTCAGCGCCTCCTCAAGCCATCTATCAAGCCCTCACCCGAATCAGATTATATCTTTGTGTCGGCTGCCCCCGGAACAGTCGGATCCGACTTGGGGACCTCAGCAGTCGGGACTTCAGCAGGCGGCTTGGGGACTGCTGCAGCCGCACCCGGCCCGGGGACTGCAGCAGTCAGCCCGGGGACTTCAACAACACAGCAAGTGGTGGCCGACTCCAACCCGCCACCTCCCAACCCAACCATCCTAGTTGCAGTGGACATACTGACAATAGAAGAAGTCGCAGCTCCATCATGCGCGCAACCCATTCTGAACTCTCTGGTGAACAAAGAGCTACTGGCTGATGAGATCTCGGACCGGCAAGTGCAGCGCCGGGCAGGAGCCTACACGATAGTAAACAGAGAGCTTGTCAGGAGCAGCGTGACTGGAGTCTTCTAGCGATGCGTAGAACCAGAGAAAGGCAAGGCAATCCTCAAAGATATCCACCAAGGCGAATGCGGCCACCACGCGACCTCAAGATCACTTGTTGCCAAGGCTTTTTGCCACGGTTTCTTCTGACCGACTGCTTTGGAAGACGCCAATGACTTGGTCAAGCATTGCAAGGGATGCCAGAAATTCAGCTCCAAGCAACATCTGCCGGCTTCTGCACTCAAGACCATCCCTCTTACTTGGCCCTTTGCCGTCTGGGGGCTGGACATGGTGGGCCCATTCAAGACAGCACGCGGCGGCATGACTCATCTGCTTGTCCCCGTGGACAAATTCACCAAGTGGATTGAAGCAAAGCCAATCAAGAAGTTGAATGGGCTGATTGTTGTGACCTTCATGGCAGATATCAGTGTCCAATACGGTATACCACACAGCATCATCACCGACAACGGCAGAAATTTTGCCAAAGGAGCGTTGGCCCGTTTCTGCGAGACGCAGGGCATCCGACTGGACTTAGCTCCATTTCCCATCCGTATTCAAATAGCCAAGTCGAGCGAGCAAATGGCCTCATCCTCTCCGGCATCAAACCCCGACTGGTCGAGCCACTTGAGTGCTCGGCCAGCTGCTGGATCGACGAGCTGCCGGCCGTCCTCTGGAACCTGCGCACCACTCCGAACAAGTCAACCGGCATCACTCCTTTCTTCCTTGTATACGGGGCCGAGGCTGTCATCCCAACCAACATCGAGTTTGACTCACCTCGCGTCACCATCTACACGAAAGCAGAGGCGAAAGAAGCATGAGAAGATGGCGTCGATCTGCTGGAAGAGGGTCGGCTGTTGGCACTCAGCCGGTCTGCCATCTACCAGCAGAGCCTGCACCGCTACCACAGTCGGAAGGTCAAGCCAAGATCCTTCCAAGAGGGCGACCTTGTGCTCTGGCTGATCCAGCGAACAACCGGCCAACACAAGCTCTCGACCCCTTGAGAAGGCCCCTTCATCATCAGCAAAGCCTTGGGCAACGACTCCTACTACCAGATCGATGCAAAGCCTAGGGCACGGAAGAGGGACGGCTCCGGCAAGGAATCAGAGCGCCCATGGAATGCAAACCTCCTTCGAAGATTTTACAGTTGATGCAGTATGCACCACGCTACCTTTTGTATTAAGCACAAGACATCGGGTCCCCCGAGGAGCACTCGGGGACTACCCTTTATCTATATGATAAGTTTTATGCCTATGAATGTGTTATTTCATTCTTCTACCTGGCACGGGGTTCGACCAGTCGGCCCGGGGGCTTGCTGCCTTGTATTATGTTAGTGCTACCTGCAGTCGGACAAGTAATGTGCCGGCATATAAGCCCTCTCTTGCCACAAGCCACAGCTCACAGAGCAACTGTCGGCTGGCAAGAGTTACAGGCAGGAAATGATGCCCACATGAAAAATGGCTAAGGACAAAAGCATTTACATAAGATAGGCTGGCTTCCCGCCTCACCTACCGGCTGCTGAGCAGCCGGCCGGCCGGTTTCTTACTTACCTTGCTATGTTCTAAACGGCCGAAGTACTTGTCCTCCCAAATGGCTAAGTACTTGACCCAGCCACAGTCCGCAGAGCGGCCGCCTGGCTGGCAAGGCGGCATCCAAGGGAGGGCGGTAAAGGAAAAAGCCAAAGAACAGAAAGCAAGACAAGTTCGAGTTCGGCGCAAGCACAACACGTGTGAGATAATATTTACATAGCAAGGCTTTCAAGCTGGAATTCAACAAGTTTGAATACACCCCCAGTGGGTGGAACTGCGCGAATTTAACGATCTCATTCAAAAGACTACAAAGCAGGAAAAGTTAAGATAAAAATTGGCCGCCTAGGCCAAGGGAGCAGCAGGCGGGTCTGGCAGGCTGGTGGAGTCGGCGGCGCCGGCTGATGGAATGGCCAGCAAGAGAGTCTTGGCTTGGTCGTCAGCAGCAGCAGTCGATGTGCTCGCACGTGGCTCATTGCTCGGGGCACGGTCGGGCTAAGGCTGGCCGTACGCTCCATCCTCTAGCGCATCGCCTTCACCATCCTCGCCCTCCTTGTCCTCGCCTTCGTCGCTAGAGGCGATCTCCTCCGCCGAGTCCTCGCCGTCGTCCAGGTTCAGCCCGAACCAGTTTGGCGGTGCCTCAGCACCCTCCTCGTCCAGCTCGGGGATGAAGAAGCCGGTCTCAGTGTACTCAGCGATCACCGCGGCGCGGTGAATGAGATCATGCCTCACCGCCACCGACTCTACGTTGGCTTCCTGTCGGAACATGGCCAACTGGGCTAGATCTAGCCCAGGATACCACGCCTTGATGAACTCCAAGGCCCTCTGTGCACCTGCCCGGGCCGAGGAGCCCTTCCACGCCTCGAAGCGGCCGACAGCCACATCCCACCAGTTGGCAGTCCGACTGGGGGTGCGTGGAGCTTGGACGTCTGGTCAGAGGGCAAAGATCACCGAGGCTCTGACACGCTGCAGCTGGCGGAGCATCCGATGAGCCAGCTGGAGACGAGCCTGGATGGCAAGAAGCTGCTCGTCGAGCGACGGAGGGGCGTTGGGTGTGATCTCCGTACCAGCCTGCCTTCGCTCATTGCGGCGAGCTTCGATGGATTGGCAGGCGGCAACGGCATAACCAGGGAAGTACTCTGCGCAAGAAGGAAAAATAAGTATGAAGCCGGAAGCCGGATCATATAACAATCGGCAGATGAAAGAAAGAAGAAGACAACTCACCATCGACCATGTCCTTGATCCGGCCGTAGCCGTCGTTCAGCGCCCTCTCCGTATCGGCCTAGTTCGAGCACTGAGTCTCAAACTCAGCATGGATACTGGCCTCGCTGTCCTCCTTATGGAGGGCCGCCTTGTGACGATTCGCCTGGTCAACCAGCTCCTTGACCAGACGGTCGTGCTCCCGGTCCACCTTGTTGCACTCCTCCTTCTTGGCACGCAGCGCAGTTTGGGCTTCGCCCTTATGCTGCTGCAAGGTGGTGTTGGCTTCTGCAAAGACAAGAAAGAAAAGATGATCAACAATCAACAAAGAAGGCAAGAAGTTGCCGAGGAGATCCGGCCTGACTGCTCAGCAGTCGCCCCGAATCTCGGGGACTACACCCGGTGGGTTCACTAACGCGCCCACGTGAGAGAGAGAAGGCGGAGTGCTTACTCCGGCTCTCGGTCAAATCAGCGGTCCGTTGGGCCAGCTCCTGGACCTGGGAGTTGAAGGTGGCCGCGCGAATATTGTGATAATCCTGCAACGAAGACAACAGAAGAGAAAACAAGTCAGCACTTGAGCCTACTTGAAAGTTCCAGGCCGCCTGCTCAGTAGCCGGCCCGGAACTTGGGGACTACACCCAGTGGGTGCGCTGACGCACCCCCACAGAAGCTTACAAGAATCAAAAACAAGAAACATACCCGGATGGCCGCTCGCGTTGCCAAGAACTTCTGCCTATAATGCTGGAGAGCGGTGGCCTGATCCTGCAGCCGGACCCGGACGTCCTGCGTGGCCGTGTTCAGAACAGTCGTCCCGCCCCCAGGCGTCCACTCCGGCGGAGCAGCATTGGTGGCCTCCACATCTAGGGCCGACGAGCTTGCGGCCCCGACCTCCTGCTGTCGTGGCGCCGAAGCCGCCTTCGCCGCACGCCGGCGTGCCGGAGTGTGGACCATGGGGGTCGCCCCCACCACTAGCTCACCACCAACCGGCGGCGCTGGTGGTGCGTTAGGCCGGTTGCTTTGGGCCTCAGTAGTCGGTGTTGGTGGAGGCATCTCCGCCCCCAGGATGAGGACGTCGCTCCCTCCCCTCTCCATGACCGGTTGGTCATTGCCGGCTCCTCCAGCCGGCGTCGGGATCTCGGGTGCGGGTGGCGCGGCGCGTAAGGCGATGACAAGTCATGGAGTCTGGTCGCGTGCGGCCTCTTCCGATGGCGCTTTGGCAACCGCGTCCACCTGGACCTGGGCCGCGGCGTCCACCTGGACCTGGGCCGTGGCGTCAGCCTGGGCCTTAGCGGCCGCGACCGCCTCCTCCTGCGCCACCTTGGCCGCCCCCGCCCTCTGCCGCTCCGCCTCCTCCCGCTCTTCGCGCGCCTCTTGTGTGTTCTTCTCTGTCGCCGCCTGGAGCTTGGCGCGTGGGTCCACACGGTGTGTGTTGGCGGAGCCCTCTGCCGTCCCGATCATGGAGGCGGAGTCGGACCGCTTAGGAGAGAGTGGGGCCCTATTCAAGCAAAATAAAAAGGAATTTAGAAAGAAGTTGCAAGAAAAAAGGAGAGAGGACGCTAGAGGAATCAAACACTTACACAGACACCATCAGGGGCTGCTTCAAGGTCTTCTGAAACCGGGCCGCCTTCGCGGCGGCCTCCTCCCGCCTGGTCGCTGCCGCCGTGCTCTTGGGTTTCTTCGGTCGACTGCCGAGCAGCAACGAGCCGGCTCGGCATTTTGGTGCGCCGCCTGGTGCAGTCGGTGCAGCTAATGAGCTTGGGCCCGCGTTCTCGGCGACCGGTGGGACGGCGTGGCTCATTCTCCTCCTCATCGTCGTCTAGCCAATTGTCGAGGCCGCCTCCACCTCCGGAGCCGCCTGCTCCGCTGCCGCCACCCGTGGCGTCGTGTTCTTTCAGGGCGGCCGCCCCCAAGTCGGGGTCGTCCGCGTCACTCACCAACTGGTCGGGCAGATACTCGTGGCCTTGCTCCAGGGCGTCAGCTGCCGACTAGGTTGCGAAGATCCATATCATGACCGACTAATCAGACGGCAAGGAAGAACCCGACAAATGAGGAGAAAAAAGAGTTGAGGACTCACCGCGGGCAGCGGGTGCGCGCGGGAGTACAGCTGCTTGCTGAACTGCCACTCCGCCTCCGAGAGTTTGCAGTTCGAGATGTAGTTCACTAGATGGGCCACCTCCGCACCCGGAATCTCCCTGGTACACA
Organism: Triticum aestivum; assembly: GCF_018294505.1. Taxonomy (NCBI): domain Eukaryota; kingdom Viridiplantae; phylum Streptophyta; class Magnoliopsida; order Poales; family Poaceae; genus Triticum; species Triticum aestivum. The sequence continues at coordinate 71,103,599 of NC_057795.1, forward strand.
TCTGGCATGGGTCTCGATGCCTGCTCATCTGGCTGATCATGTGAGGTCGGCCTTGAAGAGGGAGCACTCCGGGCACCACGAAGGCGGTCAACAGGTCTCACCTTAAGTCGGGCAATGGCGGTGGAGGAGGCGGCCGACAGCGTCTTCGGTCGAAATGCCCAGTTAGTACGGGGCTCAGCCGGCAGGCCGGCTACATAAGCCGGCAGGTTGACGAAGTCCACCATCGGGTGGGCGTTCTTGACGTAGAAATAAGATTTTTGCCACAGCTTGACTGACTGTGTCAAGCTGATGGTCAGGCAGCAGTTCCCTGCGCCTGGACATCGTAGTGCGACGAAGGCTCCGCACTGAGCCGCCTCCCCCTTGGCGGAAGTGCCGAGCTTGGTGTAGAAGAACTCCCCCCAGAGTTTGAGGGTGGGGAGAATGCCGAGGTAACCCTCGCAGAGAGTAACAAAGGCGGATAGCAGCACCACCGTGTTCGGGGTGAGGTGGTGCGGCTAAAGTCGATAGAACTGAAGGAAGGAGCGGAGGAAGCCACTCGTTGGCAGGCCAAAGCCGCGAAGGAAATGCGACCGGAAGACGACGCGTTCTCCGTCCTCCGGCACCGGCGAAATCTCCCTCTTGGGCGGAGTGCGTACCTGTACGTAGCCCTCGTCGGGTAGCCGCCGCGTTTGGCAGAGGAAATCGAGGTGGTCCTCGTGGACGTTGGAGCCATCCCAGGTGCCGCCGCTTGCCCGCTCATGCGCCATGAGAGCTTGAAGCCCGACGGAGGCACAGCGCGACGACAAACACGCAAGCCCACGGCGGAGCAGCGACACTGCAGGGTGGATGGGCTCGGCGACGGCGAGCTGCGGCAGCAACAGGGAGAAGAAGAGGGAAATGGCGAACGGAGAGGAGGGCACGCGTGCGTCTGCCACTCCCCTCCTCCCTACTTATAGCCCCTAGCGGCGGAGCTAAGGGGACGGGGCGTGGGAGTCGTGGGATTAAATGCACCCATGACCCCATGACCCTGCGTTTACCGCGCAGTAACGGCGCGCAATAACTACGCCCCGGAATCCCAACCGTCTGCCTCGGCCACAGCGGATCTGTGCATGTGCCGAGGCCCGGTAGTGGCGGGCCCCAACCTGCGGTGATGTGCTGTCGCGCGCGTGGGCTGGCATGCTGGTCCGGCTGGCTGGCGCCGCGTGGCGCGCGGTTAGCGGGCGGCTGGCCTGGCGCCCGACAAACGTGTCACCTAGGTCCCGCCTTTGCATTTTGAAATCACCAGGCGGCATGCTTGATCGCGGCCGACTCCTAGCTGTCGGCTCCTCAGAGTAAGAAGCTGCTGAGGCTTCTCGCCTTTTCAGCCGCGATGCCCCACCAGCTTCGGGGACTACTGTCAGAGTAAATGACCACGGGGTAGCCCTATCTGCTCCCCATAATATTTCAAGACATCGGGGCGGGCTGCGCCCCTCAAGCATCAAAGACAAGGGACCGCCTTCTTGTGGCCGGCTGGTCCGAATGGTCGCCTGCTAGAAGGTGGCGAGGCCCAAAGAGTGGCCCCGATGCGGGCTGACTCCTAGCAGGCGGCTACCAGAGCGGCCGACTCCTGGCAGGCGGCCCACCCTCGCACCCTCAAAGTTTGCACCCACATAACAACGACAAGACGAGGCGTGGCTACAGTACAACCTGCCACCCCCGAATCCAGAAACGAACATGGCCACAGTGTAGCGTATCGGGTGGACATCCCTAGCCCGGTGCATCACTATTGCCATGCTGCCCATGACATCATACATTGCAGAGGAAGTCATGCTCCCACGACGGGCTGTCGGTACGGCCCGCAGGCGGAAGGCCCTTACCTGTCCTTGAGAGGCCAGAAGGCGGCAAGCCCTGACCAGTCCGCATAGGGGGAAGCCGACTCCCAGCAGCCGGCTCTCCCCTTTCCTTGTAGTTTGTGCGCCATTAACCAGATAAGACAGGGTGTGGCTACAACGAGCGCCCGCCAGGCGGCGGTACTGTAGCCACGCTCTCCTCGACCAAGCCCTCGTCATCAGAGGCAGGGCTACAGTGATGAGCAGCCAACATGACCCACAAGCGGCGGGCCCTACCTGTCGGCCGAGAGCCCGGCAACTGGCAGGACCCATCAGACGACGGGCCCCAGCAGTCGGCGGAGAAGCTCGTGACCAGAGACACTGACGGCCCGGGCCTACACCCGGCCGGATTACCATTGTACACCTGGGGGGTAGGCCTATATAAACCCCCCAGGCCACCCATGCAAAGGGTTCAGCTTCTTAGAGAACACACTCATATAGAGAGAGGAGTAGAGCTAGCCTAGACCCTCTTCCTCCTCTAGCTAAACAACTCAAGGAGCAATCTTGTAACTTCTTATTGATCTAGTGATCATGCGAAGACCCCGCAAAGCAGGACTAGGGGTGTTATCTCCTAGGAGAACCCCAAACTTGGGTAAGATGCGCCATTCCACCCTTACCCTACCCAGGTGAAGCTTGGTCTTGCATGTTGCATCATTCACAACTGGATCCTACAATGGAGAGTTGATGAATTTGAGACGGAGGAGGAAGATGTGACTCCTGATGAGGTGATCAGCTCCGGCCATGGTGTGGAGGCGTTCGACAACTAAGCGTGGAAGAACAAAATGTTGGAGTGGGCTCAGGCAATGTGGGATAATAGAGATCAGACGAGGATCTGAAGCAGAAGAACAAGAGGAATAAGAAGAAAGAGGGAGCAGCAGAAGCGAGGAAGAGGAAGCAGCACATAAGCTGCAGAGGAAGAGGAAGCACCTAGTTAGCATCATTGAACTATCCTTATCCAGCCATGTTGGCTCTTAATAATTTGTACTGTCATTTGCTAGTAGCTACGATAAACTGTCATTTGTTTTCTAGCTAGGACAAAATAATGTTCAGTGTGTGTGATAAGATCACTACTAGTGAGAAATGGTGATCACATCTTTAGCCGTTTGCAACCAAACAACGTGTTGTTTGTTTAACAATAGTAACACAGACAACCAAACAGCGTGCTGACTAGTTGATTCCCTCATGCAGAAAGCCTAATGCAGGCAACTAAACTACATGCAGATGTTGATTTTTAGCCTGCATTTGCACAACTAGACCGAACTAAGACAAGTATGCAAAATGCCCTAAAACAGGAATGTGAACAAAACACACCCTCGATGCTCGGAGGCCACCGACTTTCTGGATAGTGTAATTGGTTTGTCAAGCCAAAACCATGCAAATTGAAAATAGGAAGGTTTTCTCAGAGGTAAAAAAATGTTGAACATTCCCGCAAAAAAACGAGTTGAACTTGAGAACATACCCCGACGGAGCAAGTTCCTTTTCTTGGTGCTAAGGGTAGGAGTTTCGCCATGAATATACAAAGCAAATCTACGAATTTGATGAACAGTCGACACGAGCTTCCTGAGTCGAACTAAACGCCTCCTTGACTCAAAATACTCTTAAGAGAATTTTGAAGGATTCTAAAACTTACGTTTTTGTTTCTACATGGGATGTGGTTTGGTGATATAGGATGGGAACTAGAGGAAACTTTGGACGGCTGGTCCGGCATCGGCGGCATCCCTCAAACGTCGTAACCCTTCCTGGAGGCGAAGCCGAGGTCCCTCCTATCCACCTTCAAACACCTCCCGGGCGAAAGTCTAAAATTCAGACTGGATTGGGCGGCGGAGGCATCCTGCACGTCGCAACCTCCATGGAGGCACCGTCTTGGGAGGCTCAGATGTTCATGGAGAGGTGCTATGGGTGGTGGGCTCCACGTAGCTCCAGCAACAGCGACGGTGTGTAGGTTGGCAGGAGGAGCGACATTGTATCTACCGCGTCGGATGACGACGAATATTGGCGCATGGTGCAGCTAGATCTCGACAAAGGATGTGGCTGGATAGACGAGCGCAGGGCGGTGAGGTTGTCTGGCGTCGTTGCGGTGTCGACGACAGTTAAACCGCGCAAGGATGATGCATCAGTATAGCTATGAAGATAGATTGGTGGCGGTTGGCGGCGGCGGCCTCTGAGAGTGCGCCGGACCGGTGTATGCCCCATACCCGACAAGTGGTTTGGTTGGGGCCTCAGGTCTTAGATGTTAGGCTTGGTTGCGAGATCTGTTTCGTATTAGGCCTGGACTATCAGCATCCCTTCATCAACTGGATAGAAGTAGCGACAGATGTTGCCTAGATGGTGGCTTCACACTTACTGAAAATAATCTTACATTTTTTGTGTGTACTAATAGTACCGAAGAACACGTGACACTTTTATTACATGTATTTTTACAATTCTGCATTTTTTGTGGATCAATGAGGCAGTACTATGACGCTGTAGCTTTGCTCTGGTGAGAAGGGCGGAGGCCATAGACGGCATAGAGCTTTGCCTGCAGGGCGCCGTCGGTGGATGCAGAAGGAAGAAGGCTTTGACATCCCTAAGGATTTGGATGTAATCTTATGTCTCTCTTTATATAATTTTGTGTTTGTAGAAACATGTGATATCTAATATACGGCCTTATAGGCCTTAAAAAAGACAATAAAACCACGCAAGTCGAAGCTAAGATCCCTGGCTAGCCGGATGAACTAAAAAGAAAAACAAGATTACCGCAAAAATGCAGAAGCTCTGCGCGCGCGGCCATAGGACGAAAATTATGCGGAGAGGACAACAAGCAAGACGGTGAAAGAAGAACGAGCCAAAGAAAAACGCGGTCGGTGGTGCGCTCGGGCAGAGCCGGGAACGCCGGCGGTCGCAGCCAAAGGAATAATCAGAAGCTCGTGGAAGGCTCTCTCCGTGACTGAAGAATGGTTTTCATACACCTCACTCCCACCTACTCGGCGGTTCGGTAGGTCGACACGGTGTGCCACATCTATCTAAAAAAAATGAAATGATCATACACGAGCAGTTTTTCACTGGGTGAAGAAAAGCACGTCTGCAGCTCTGCATCATCTCCATGGATGGATTCCCCCAAAACCATGAAAGCTGTTGTTGATCCACTCGATTCAGCCATTGCACGCTAAAGGAAACGCCAAAGCTGCCACCAAGACCGGACAGTAGTACAGCCAGTCCTCCGGGTGCCCCCACCGGTTTTTTCTTTTCAGATGCCTGGACCGCTTGAGACTGGGCCTGGGCCGGTCTACATTTTGTCACGCACTTTTCGCACCAAACTTTCCGGCAGTTTCTTAATCGCTTTATCGCGCACCTGCAGCACACCTCCCGCACCACACACCAAACAATGCTACAGTACTAGTAGCAGGATGCGGTACCACCACACAAGAAATCTACACCCTTGGATCCTCACCGATTTGCAGCAAAAAGAGAGAGAGAGAGAGAGAGAGAGAGAGAGAAGGAAAACAACAATTCCGCCAAAAGGAATTCTTAAACATTGAAACTCTTTAATTTAATTCAAAGATAGAAACAGCACTGTTCATCCAAAATGAAAGACGACTTTTTTTGGATTTGGTGTCACCTCCGATGCTGCCTTTTCTTTTCCCGGTTAGGTTCCATGTTCCAATCCCCCACCAGCAAAGAGATGTCCCCTCCCTCTCCCTCTCCTCCCCCCTCCAGCTCAAAAAAAAATCTCTTGCTTTGGTTTAAAGTTAAGGCATGGATGGGATTAGCAGAGGATTAGGTCTGGAGGTGCCTTAATTAAAAGCGATGAGGAGGAGGAGGAGGGACAAAGCAAAAGCTGCAGGCCACCTAATATTCTTCTGTGCTACTACCTCCGTTCAGAATTACTTGTCTCGAAAATGGATGTATCAAGAATTAAAATACGTCTAGATACATCCATTTCTGCGACAAGTAATTCCGAACGGAGGGAGTACCACTGGCAGTATAACGGATGGATCTGGGGCCTCTGCCTGCCACATCTCCCCAATGCCATCCAAATTATCCAATAAGCCTTTGCGAATTAACCTGCTGTTAGAATATACTGTATACACTACACTGCTCCTCTATTGGCAGAGGAAGCAGCAGCATTATTTTCCTTCAAAAAATTGAGGTGGCAGCAGTGCTAGAATCTACAATTGATTTGGATGTTCATATAGGTTGTTGTTAACTATTTGGAGCTTGTACCCCTAAAACAAAAAAAAACTATTTCGAGCTTGCGTGTAGTTAATGTGAGGTGTCTGAGAGGTGGTACGTACTAGTAGTACTGTACTTTGGTTGCTTGCTCTGTTTTTCCGGGTGTTTGCTTGTGAAGGCCAGTAATAGGAAACTGCCTGGTAAAGGTACCCCTAGCTAGTCCAATCCAACGAGGCTAAACTTTTCTCGACAAAAGTAAAAAATTTGCAGGATTTTTTTTACTAATAAATAATACTTGTCTTAGATTTATGTAGGTACAGATGAATGTATACTAAAACGTGTATTAGATAAATCCGTATCTAGATAAGACAACAAATTCGGAACAATCCAACGAGTTTCAACTTTTCTCAACAACAACAAAAAACTGAAGTAATACTACTAGTAGCAATATTAATTAGGTTTAAGAAATGCTTGATTTTGCACAGAAGTAATCTGGAACTCATTTACTCCAAACAGAGGACGTTAAAATTCCTGCCCAAACAGGCCGCCAGGTGTGCCCCAATTTCACCTCAGTTTCCGCGTCGGCGGTCGTTGCCGGATCAGATCTCCCCGATCCCAGAGGCAAGCATGTCTGAGCCGAACCATCGAGGCACAGCACAGCACACCGCAACCTCGACAGTGAAAGAGATGAATCAATGGCGGAGGTGAAAACCCAGACCCAGGAGGCAGCAGCATAGCTGTTGAGGGACAGGCAAGTGTCACCGCACCCCTCCCGCCCTCTTTAAACGCCACCCTCACCAACCACCCCCAGCGCCATTGCCGTTTTCACCCCCCACACCACCGAGCAAGGATTCACCATTCCCCCCTCCCCCCATCCCTCCTACCCCTACTACGACCTTCCATCCTGATCTCCTCCTCCTCCTTCTTCTTCTCCCCCGCCCCCTTCCCCAGGCGGACACATTCCTCCGCCCCCAAATCTTGGTGCTGATCTAGCGCTGCCGCCCCCCGCATTAATTGCCCTTCCCCCTTCTTGCTCCATCCGCATTGATTCAAGGGCAAGCAGACAGGGCGGCTTCTCTCGTCACCCCCGCAGAGTCCAATCCTTTGGTCTTTGGGCCTCGTTGGTTGCTTGTGCTCTCCTGATCTGTGGAGGGGAGGGGAGGTGATCTGTGGCGGGTCGTGATTTGATCTGAAAGTTGTGATTTTTTGTGGGGGAGGGGTCGGAGGATTTGTGTTGGGCCGTCATGGGGACGGGGGCGGTGGCGCCGGAACGGCCGAAGCAGCGGCGGGGCGGGCACCTGTGGAAGCGCGCGGTGCTCCACTTCTCGCTCTGCTTCGTCATGGGCTTCTTCACCGGCTTCGCGCCGTCCTCCTCCTCTTCCTGGAGACCCGGCGGCGGGGCCGGCACGCCGCCGCCGCTTCTCGCGGCGGAGCAGCTCGCTGCTTCCCGTGTCGCGGGCAGCAGGGACCAGCACATCAGCCTGGCGCCGCCCTCGCCGGAGGGCGCGGCGGCGGCCGGCGGGGGCGGCGCGGTGGTGGACCTGGAGGACGACGAGGAGAGCGGGCCGCGCCGGATGCTGATTGTGGTCACCACGACGCGGTCCGGGGCAGGGGAGCGGCGGCGGAGGCGGCCGGAGCTGCTGCGGCTCGCGCACACGCTGCGGCTGGTGCGCCCTCCTGTCGTCTGGGTGGTGGTGGAGCCGGCGGCCGACGCGCCCGCCACGGCCGAGGTGCTGCGGGGCACCGGGGTCATGTACCGCCACCTGGCCTTCCGCCCGGAGGAGAACTTCACCACCGCCGCCGCCGAGGCCCACGCGCAGCGCAACGCCGCGCTCGCCCACGTCGAGAAGCACCGCCTCTCCGGCGTCGTCCACTTCGCCGACGCCGCCGGCGTCTACGACACCCACTTCTTCGAGGAGATCCGCCAGATCGAGTAAGTACCAAATCTTAATCCATTCATTCCCTCTGCTTCCTTCGTTCTGAGCCAAAATCTTAATTTCTGCTCCTAGATTGCAAATTACAATGTGCCAAACTGACTGTTTCTCCTTGCCGATTTTGATGCACAAATGCTGGAACTTCTCGTCTTTTCACCGTCCTTCCAGGATGTTGAATCTATAATTTTCTTCTTCTTCTTCTTCAGTTTTTAACAGCTGTAGTTAATTAATTTCAGATTGTTTTAGGTGGGCACCGACTAGGGTTCCTCATCCCTAACCTCCACTTCTCAATTTAGTACAGCAGTACAGCTAATTTTAAAGGTTTTGGCAGCCGTGTAGTTTGGTGCAGAGTAGTAGTATAATTGAAGGCAGCACAAGCTGTCATTAGTGGGGGAGGAATAAGGGTTTAGAATAAGATGATTGACCCCTCACATCATCACCATGAACATTGCAAATGCAGCTGAGAGACCATGCCCTGATGCAAAGGGGTCAATTATTGGATCTAGCTTTACCTCTTCTTTATTCTCTTTCCTCCAGCAAATTATGCCTCTGTTGCTGCAGATTTTAAAATTTACTAACAATCTTTTGCTTTTGATTTTGCTTACCCACACAACGACCGAATTGCGTTGCTCCCAACCACTCCAATTAGATAGTTTAATTAAGACTTTTAAACGTGGCTCGTGAGCCATGGGCAAAGCAAAGCTGTACTATATAAAAAATCAGAAGTACTGCTGATTAGTGCTTTAACAGTAGGGCTAACTACTAGCTGTTGTCTCGCTGACACGCGGGGCCGCCCCGGCGCTAACTTAACAAAACACACATTGAATGGACCTAAAGCATGCATTGAATGCTGCGATGTTGATGCTCCTAACATTTGGTTGGATGAAATTTGCTAAAAATGTTTGGGGGTGGTAGAAGATAGTAGTAACCGTTAGAGGCCATGGCCATTGAACTCCATTAAAAGAAATGCCCACACCCGTTGCTTTCACTGACCCCCCATGTGTGGCCATTTGAAATGCACAGCCGAATTTGCCTAGCGTTTTGGAGCAAATTTTCCACAATGGTGTGACCGCCAGCTGTTCATGGAGACTGCACATGCGAAATTAGTGCCTGAATTCTTGCAAAGAAGCAAGGGCGATTTTCTTTTAACCGACACTAGATGCCGATGATTGGTGCCTAACATGACCATGCATTTCCATCGTAGCTGTCCTCCAATATTGTGGTTCTGGCATCCATCAGCAGCCACAGAATGTGACTGCTGTGTCAACGTTTGCTTTGCTCCGAGCCTGTTGAATCCCAGGTCAAACATACCGTCTTTGTTCTATCAGAAAGGCCTAACATTTGACCTCACATTTATCTTTTCCTCATCCAGCCAAACCATGTTTGTGGAGACTGTAAATCAAATCCTTCCAAGGCTCTTACTTTTTAAATTGTAGCATTCTGACTTTCATGAGTACTTACTTTCATAATAAGAAGAAATAAATCCTTGTTAGTAGTAGTAGTACTATGGTACTACAAATACTACTAATGTCATGTGGGAGCATGGTGTTTTTCTTTTTAAAAGGTGTTAATATTCATATTCCCATGAAGGATGAAGAAGAATCCTTTTGGTTTGAGGGGAACATGATGAGACCAAAGCACTCCTCTCTTATCCAAGCAACCTTTTGCTGCATCTCGCCAGCCCACATAGTTTTTACTATTCGTGTAGAGTTCCTCGTGATGCGTGCACATGTGGCCCCTCATGCTTTTCTGGGGGCACCAGCTCACAACACAACAGACCTAGCTGTTTTTAGCATCAGCCCCAATATGACCTGGTGTGCGTGTCCCAGAATTTACCTGTTCAGTCACCACAAATGAAGTACAGTATAGTCTGGCTTTGGCAGCGGTTTTGACCAGGGTTAAAAGTCTCCCCCGTGTTTAACTTGGGATTAGAGTTGAGAATACTTCTAATCCCGGGTGACTAAAATAGTAAAACTTGTGTACTGTTTGCCTAATTGTCTAGACAAGTGTACTTAACCTGAATTGAGTACATTATTTGCAGTAGTGTTTGACCATACATTGCATTGTGAAAATGTGTGCATAGTAAGTAAAGTCTTGCGATCGTTGTCAACGATTGTGATTGTCTCATCCCCTAGTTTGTTCGAGGCATTTCGAACTTCGAAGTCGGTGATATATACATTTATTTCGCTATTCGTCACTCGTCGCCATGCGTAGGCAAGTGGGTGATTTAGTCTATTCCCACATAGTATTGTGAGACAGTTGCATGCAATAAATCACTCGCCTTGTATTGTGTTCCATGCCTAGTGTCTAGTAGTGTGGAATAACTGAGTGGAAGTTTTAGAATACTAGCTGTAGTCATGATGCTTTCAGCAAGGTAGCATGTGGAAGGTGTGCTAATGGAGTTATGGCCACATATCTTTTCTTGTTGAAATATCTAGATTGAGAGATCCTCTAATTTTTAAACTCAACTGGCCCATGCACGTTTGGTGTCAGTGGAGCCTAATTCTGGGCAAGGTTTAGTGTATTATTTTCCTTGGATCTCTAGCCTTAATCACTGACCAGTCAAGTTGAGGTTGATATAATCACAGCTAACTATTGAATTACAAGTTTGCAAACGACTAGTGGATGATATTTACTTAATGCGTGTTTCTGATGTTCCTTATAATGCTTGAAATGGACAGGGCGTTTGGCACATGGCCGGTGGCAACGATGTCCGCTGGCGAGAAGAAGGTAGTGGTCGAGGGCCCACTGTGCAGTGCCTCGAAGGTAGTCGGCTGGTTCTCGAGGAACTTCAATGATGGTACCACCCGTTCAGTGACATATAACACTGAGGTTGACTTGAATCCTGCCGGTGCTGCTGGCACGCGAGCCCACACAATCGATGTATCAGGATTTGCGTTCAACAGTTCTATTTTGTGGGACCCTGAGCGGTGGGGACGACCGACGTCATTACCGGACACTTCCCAGGTTAGTTCACCCCCAGTAACGCTGTCAACCTAATGCTTGTTATGCTTTGCAAATGTACAAAACAAGCCATTTTCATAAATTAAGTTTGTTTTCATCATGATGAAGTATCAAGTCAAGTAATGATCTCTGATTGGCACATCACAATTGTTGATCAAGCCACACACAATATTTAAGTAATAGGACCACGCATTGTGCAACTACTTATCTATACCATGACATTATCAAAAAAAGTAGTTGTGGAATTTGAAGAAGATTTGATTAATTGAGGGACTGGGTCTTGGCTAAAATAGTTTTAGTTTGTCCATTTCCTGATCTCATGACAGCCAAATAACAAACCTCCGAAACTAGCGAACCCACTAGGATCCTCAGAAGCGTGGACTGCATGTCCAGCTTAAAGCAGATTCAAATAATTTCAGCTTGAATTAAATCTTTACTATACCTTTTTAAAACTCGAAATTTCACAAGTCAACCTGATAAGATAGTGTCAGTTGGTGGAAGGCCACTTGCAGTTCCAGAAAAAAAAATGCTGTCCACCATTCTTGTAAAAATGATATCCTTGTACTACCACGGTACTTTTCAAGGTACTAATAAATATCTTTAGCTGAAGGGGTAAGTAATGTTGCGGGTTACGATTTCTGCTCCTGATCTCCTCACTCCTGAGATATTATCCCATCTGAATTCACTGCCCGGCTTTCACAATTATCAACTTCCCTTTCGAAGTTGACTGACCTGGCGTTACACAATGATCAACTTCCCTTCAACGGAACATCGAGGGGAACAGGTGGCAATTATTTGTCCCACCATCACTTTCATGCACTCCTTTTTCTTAAACTTGTGATCTCGGTTTCGTTCGTCTCACCTACTTAGCGCATCATCATCCTAGAGCTGCATCCCACTAGTGGTACTGATAGGTACATGCGCCACTACAACCAACCCGAAGCACTGATCACTGATTGAAACAAGATAACGGATCACTTCGGTCCCTCTGCGGATCCCTCACTCCATCTGTGTCACACTGCTGGGTAGTTGCACCAGAAAGACCCAAATTTCCAACCACCACAGTGCATTGGGCCATATGCAAGAAGCTAATAATTTGCTTAGAACTGAACTGCTACCAAAATGGTCCAGTGCTCATCTTTCATTTTGTTACTCAACAGGACTGATTCTCCCAGCTAATAATGCACACTACTCTTTTCCCTTGGCATGATTGATTGCAGGACTCGATCAAGTTTGTGCAGGAGGTGGTGCTGGAGGACCGGACAAAGCTGAAGGGGATCCCCTCCGACTGCTCCCAGATCATGGTGTGGCAGTATGATGTGCCCAGTAGCCCCAACACTCCGAAAACCAAAACCAAAACCGCCACCCTGAAAACCCACCATAGAAGAAGGTAGGGAGGAGGGGGATGAGACTGAACAGGAGAAAAATCTTGCGCGGAGAAGAACAGTGTTGGAGTGGAGTTGATGTAAGTAAATGTGGCGAAAACATAAAAGGAGAAAGGAGGAAGGTTGCTGCTTACACCAAGTTTTTTTTTTCTTTCTCTCAATTTTGTCCTTTTTTCCCGTGGGGGGTCATGAATTGTCCTCTGGAAATGGAAATCGACCCCCGGGCAATAGTATTATTTATTCAGATTATTATTTTACCTGTGATTCTTTAACCCCGACCGCCCCTCCTCGCTCCTCCGGGTGATCTCTCGCGGATTCCCCGTCTGTGGAGCGCAAGCGTGCAATAATAAGCTGTGTAGAAAGTTTGAGAAATCTTGCAGATGAAATGATGAATTCACAGCATGGGTTTCCAGCAAATTTCAGCATAAACTGAACTGTTTCGCTTTTTGTTTTTGTTGCTGTTGTTCAGAATTGCTGTAAAATCCAGAATAATTTAGTTTCCTGTTCGGGAGAAAACAGCTGTGCATCGTACCACGTGGCAGTGGCAGTGGCAGCGGCAGCGGCAGCGAGATCTGCGGCGATGAACTGAAATGAATGCGCCCAGATCTACCGGAGGAGTAGTACTCCTCCATTATTGGAGTTGGAGCTGGTTAGCGCGCACGCCGTACTGCCCACGGCGCGTATGCAGCCGACAACCTTTCAAGTGTCGGCAGCCCAGCAAAGTCCAATTCCTGATTGACTCTGACGTGCTGACTGTGCTGTGCTGTGCAGCTGGTGCATCGATGTGGGTAGGCTCTCCGATGATGATCACGGAACGGAAGAAGCCATCCCTGTGAAATGAAAAACCCTCTTTGGTTCACATGGTTTTCCTGGTAGTAGCAATTATGGAGGATCAAACCTTCCGAATTTTTTTTATGGAGGATCAAAAACCTTCGAAATTTTCCCAGTTACTAGGACTGGATCCTACTATATAGTACCCCCTCCGTCCCAAGCGTCTTACATTATGGGACAGAGAGTAATTTTCTCGTCAAATAATTAATTGAGTTGTTTTCCTTGAATTTTCCGCCCACCCAAACATCTTGCAAAGGCATGTCTTGTGTGTGTTAGAATCGAGACTTTGGTGCGAATGAAGTCCTACAGGATTCAGAAGAACATGACATTGCTATCCTACGCTTTCCCATTTCTACGTTTTTGCAATCCTATCAATAAATAAGGGTCTAATCTGATGAATTTTGTCCCAAAAATGTGAAGTTTTACCGAAAAGGCACTTCTTGCATGTTCCTACAAAACATGAGTAGTGCTCTTTTGGAAGAACAAAACATGTGGCCCGTATCTGTTTCTATAAATTTTGAAAATCTTTTTATTTCATTATTTCATATAGCCAGTTTAAAAAGGGGAATTTTCCCGTGTGTTGCAAAAAGAAAAATGCCTACACTTATGTACAACATGCCTAGTGTAGTTTTCTTTTAGAAAATTCTGCTTGATATGAATTTTTTTAGAATGTTCATGTACTTTCAAAAAAATGTTCTGTGTGTGAAAAAAAGGGTCCATCTTGTATGATGATAAAGTTCACGCATGTGAAAATAATGTCCATGTGTTGAAAAAAAAATGACCGCATATATGGAAAAAATGTTCATGCTATCTTAGAAAATTTGCATGTGTATGTTTTACAGAGTTCACATGAAAAATCATGAAATTTAAAGAAATTCTACGTGTGAAAGATGTATTCAGGTGATGCAAGAAAAATGTGAGCATATCTCAATAGATGTTCATTTTTTTAATGTTCACATAACTTTTAAAAATTTACCATGTATCTCCTAAAGAGTAGAATAAACAAAAAAAAGAAAAGAGAAATGAAAATAATAATAATGAAATGGTAAAATGAAAAGAAACAAAAATGGACGCAAAACAGAAAAAACCTTAAAAAGATAAAACACAACTCAAAGAAGAATAAGAAGAAAAACCAATGTTTCTAACTGACCCTGATGTGCTGATTGTGCTTGCGCTTCATCGATATCTTTTTTTAGGGGATGTGCTTCATCGATATATGTCCTTGTGAAATGATGCCACTTACCCATGCTCATGTACATGCACATGTTTTCAGAAGTTAATCCTACAGAATTTCGTTCAAAATTATGAACAATCAGTTCTCCTATTGCGAAACATGAATATTTATTTTTCTAAGAACAAAACAAGAGTACTACTCATACTGTTTCCTCTCCCTCTTCTTTTTTGAGTTGTGTTTTCTCCTTTTTAGGTTTTTTAGGCTTCTGCTCTCCATTTTAGCCTTCTCTTTCTCTTTATGTCTTTAGGGCCTCTGTCATTTTTAAGTGGTATTGAATTATTATTTTTGCCGGGACATCTGGTATTGAATTACTGCAGGTACAATTCAAATCTAGCAATGGCTCAAAACCACCTAGATTTCTATCGCTATTTCTCTCTTTCATAGAATTTAAAATTTCTAAATACTTTCAAAATTCATGATTTTTTAATATACATGACTATGTTGTAAGAAATATTTTTGCAAAATTTAAAATATGTAACCTGGATCAAAACTGGACACAAACCCGGCTGAGGCTCGCCCCTTTCGCTACACTATAAAATAAAAACAAAAGAAAAAAAACTCGCTACTATCAGCAATGGCCCGGACCATAGAGAGGCGCTGAGCCCGTTTTCGCTTCCTACATTGGACGCCTTTTCCCTACCTGACACCTAATGCGTGAAATAGCGACGCAAACGCACTAGCGACTCGACCGACCCATAAGTTCGTTCTTGCTTCGTCCCCCGCTTCCCAGAGTACTCCTGCTCCGGTTTAGTGATTTTTTATTTCTTTCCATTTTAGCTACCTTCTTCCGCTTTTCTCTCTTTTGTTTTCTCCTTCTATTTTTATTTTGTTTATTTCTGGTTTATTCATTTCCTATAGGTGTTTTCTATTTTTAATTATCTGTTTCATTTCCTTTTTTTAATTTCATAAGTATAATTGCTTTACACATAATGCATTTATTTCTAAATACATGATAAATATTTTCTAATTCAGGATGGACAATTCTAAAATGGTAGATGCATACTTTTGAAACGCATCGTGAACATTCTTTAATAAAGTGTTTATATTTTTTTAGAAAAAATGTCATATAATAAAAAAGGTAACACTTGGAAAATATATTTTAGTATTATTAAAATATTCATTTTATGGAAAAAACAAAAATATGAGTTAAAATCGGAGAAAACAAAAGAGACCAAACAGGTAAAAAGAATCATAGAAAACCAAATGAACGCTCACGCTGTGAACTGAGTCAACCCACATGCACGTGCATGTGGGTTTCCTCAACTACTTGGCGCCATGAGGTCTCACAGAATCAGGTTGCAAAACCCAGAAGTAGGGTTTCTTTTGTGGCTCAAATATAGCTCCTATGCGAAGGGCTTAATAGGGGGGAGCATCTATAACTCCCCTACAACAAGCTTGATGTTTGTATCCGCGAGAGCTATATCTCGCCTCACGCGAGATGGAAGAATCTCTCGCGCGAAGGGTTTCCCTCTTTCTGTTGTCTG